>NC_044003.1:26236986-26421986 GCF_902150065.1 Myripristis murdjan | reverse complement strand
ACTGTAATGGAGAAAGTCTGCTGAGTAAATATCATTTTTGATATAATAGAAATTTCAGGCCATTTTCAAGAGTTAATTTTTTTTTTTTTTTTGAAAACTCTGAATGTATTAGGCCTACATATCAATGCCAATGTGTAGCTAAAGGGCCTGCAGCCGAGCCTGTTTTTCACTATAGGCTATTATTATTTCTAAAGCTTAAGGCAAGCTCTGTGCATATTATTTTATGATAGCAGCCAACGAAAAAGGCCACTCTCCCTAAATACTTTTGATGCTAATTCATTAATTTAATAGGCCTGATCTTCACACTGAATTTCTGCTTGACAAGTAAGACCTCTGAAATTCTTCAGCTGATTTTGAGTTTTTGAGGGGTAAGGGAGGAAAAAAGGCGAAACAAAAAGAAACAAGACAAAATAGTATTGACCTGAAATCTGTGACTCCGATCAAATGAAGGGGAAAAGAAATCAAAGATTGCACAATTTCTATATGCTTTTTTGTCATTAAAACCTATTTGTTTTCTATAACACTTTTGCAGTCTTCGCACGTTTATTAAGCTTGAGGAAAGAGTCGCGACTGTGGCAATAAGCTTTTGTGCACGGCCTTGCATTATAATTATGGATTTTATCAATCTGCCTCGGCTGCTCAAAATGTCCTTCAGCTGTTTCCGATAAGTGTTTATTACCGCTGATCTGCACCGATATTGTCTTGTGGGGAGATAACCATGAAGCCTGCCTGTGAATGGCCTCATATTTAGGGCTTGTCCAAAACAAACACTCTCTTTAGACTTAGCTTTGTCACAGGTGAGATATCCCACATCATAGCCGTTAATTAATATTTTCAGTGGTGTGCAATTTGAAAACTATTTCTAGCTGATCGAATAGACACTGATTAAGAGCTGAAATGCCATAGAAAAATTATCTAAACAACATATGCAGCTCTGTTAGAGCACTGGCTGACGATAATATTGATTTTTATAAGCTTGTCTCAAATGTGATATATATGAATTTTACCAAAACAAGATGGGCCAACTGATTACACGCCAGGAGGTGTAGCACTGAAGATGTGACTTCTCGGGCGCATATAGCTTTCCTGTTTGTAAACTGAAATATTTTACCTTCCTTATATAAATCATATGACGCATATGACGTTACACACTTACACTTACACTGACTTCTTGAGGAAAACAAAGCAAAACAGAATTTGCAGCATTATAGAAACATCCATAGACTTGTTTGTGCAGAAATATTAATATATAAAAATGAAATTATATAATAATTATACTAATAATCATAAGGTATCCAAGGAGCCAGAAACGCCTTAACTGAAAAGCCTTAAAAAACTACTGTATTTTTTTTTTTTTTTTAAAGGACTAATGACAGCTCACCATAATTTACAGAAAGTTGTCAGTGATTTAGTGTAGCAGCGTTTTTGGGGCTACTTTTAGCTCAGAGTGAGAGTGTGTTGGCCTATTTATCAGCACATCTCATTACTTTTGGTTGTTTTATTATCCCAGCCTAGGGTGACTTCATGTTTCTCATTTGATGCCAGGGCTCGTGAAGGCTGGCACAAGTCAGGAACAGGCTGCTGATGCCACCTAGTGGTTATTAGTGCAAGTTAAAGGCGTCTCTGGGTATTGCTATAGGTCACCGACATTCAATGAATGTTGATGTAATCCACTCAGAACCCTTTTTAGGTAATCATGCACTAATCCAAAATTTTAAGGAACAATGAGAAATATCATTTGGAAAATGTCATTCCTCATTTAGCAAAAAATTAATGAGGTTTTTATATTGAAAATGAGCTCTGCATGGCAACATCAGAGTTAAATGAAAAAAAAAAAGAAAAGTCAATTTCTGCATCTAACTTTGTGTTAATGTATTTCATTTATTCCAGAAAAGAGTAAAGCAATTATCCTTTACATTTTAATTTTGCTCACATAGCTGCCTATGGCATATATAACTTTCTTTCTCCCTTTTTCCCATCAATAAGTTTGTAATGCACATCTTTTTGATTTTGAGGCGTGTGTTAAAATTGGGTACATTTTGTACAGTTTAACAGTGAACAAAAAGAGCTAGACCCGAGAAAGCAAACACTGAATGCAAGTGTGTGTGTGTGTGTGTGTGTGTGTGTGTGTGTCTGTGTGTGAGTGTGAGTGTGTGCGCGTGCATTAAGCCAGGTCTAAATCCAGACCCTGTTGCCTGGATTCTGTCCTATCAGCAGGCGACCATCTGCCCTGCTCCCGGCCCTCACGCTCCTACAGGCATCCTCTGCATTATTCATATTATTACACACACACACTGACTCACACCACAGAGGCACATTCCCTCCTCCCCACACACATCATGCATACAGGCACGTGCCAGCCACACACACACATGCTCAAACGCACACACATACAGCTGCGAGCTGTGACACTGTACGCCATCTCTGACTCACCAAGGCTGAATAATAGTGGAGATGGTTATTACTCTGGTGTCATTGTCTATTCTGAATTGTGTGCGCTGTCTTGTGTGGAGAGGATCTCACAGGGATTCTGCACAATGTTCACATAAATATGATGAGCCAAAGTCATCAAATATTATTCATCTTTTCACCGATTGTCGCCTTCTCTTTCATGCCCTTTATTTACCCGAACCCACGAGCCCTCTCAGCTGTGCTGCCCCCACTACTTGTCTTTTCTCTCCCGCTCTCTTTCCCTCTGCCTCCTTTTTCTCTGTATTCCTCCAGAGCTCCAGCACATTCACAAAGAAAAGGGCAGAGAGCTAATCCTTCAGTATTGTTGGGTGGGCTTAGTATTGTCATATGGTAGCAAGCACAGAGGGAGAGGGATTATGAGAAAGATATATGCCAGAGTATACCCACCTCCAAGAGCTGATAAGGACCTGCTATTTTGGAAAAGGTTCACCTAAGGGGTGGAGATGCCATTTTTCCAGTTTTTTTTTTCGCCCTTCCTCCTTTCCGTGACAGACTGGCACTCTGTCCAGGGTGTTCCCCCGCACTCTGCTCAAAGACTGCTGGAATAGGCTTCAGCACCCCTCGTGACCCGTACTAGGATAAGTAGTTTGGAAAATGAGTGAGTGAAGATAGATGTTTAAAATGCAACAAAAAGAGGTTTCACACACACTTGCACACAACACTTACAAATGCACACAAAACAAAAACCAGAGTAAAATACCACAGCTATATTTAATGAAATATTATGAGTAATCCATTGTAATACAGCCTCTGATCTCTAGGTATGATACATTCATAGGAGGATTTATTTATGTTACAGAGCTTTGTTCTTTTTTTGTTTTGTTTTGTTTTTTATATCGTACACAGATTAATTAGCTTCTTTTTTGGCGAACGTATTTACAGTTGGATGAGATTCCACAAGTGTTTTATCAGCACACACGACACAAAGTGACAATGCAATATGGCTTCTACAGTCTACAAGCAGAAATCTCGATGAGGAAGTGACACGCAGGATGGGGCTGAACCCTGACCTCTGACCTGTGGCTGCAGCAGCACAGAGACACATGAAGTTGCCTATGGACACTGATCTGGAATGGTTTTGCAATTTTCCTCCAGTGGGCGAGTTTACAAGACCGTCATTGTCACCCAAGAGTGACCTCACCCTGTAGCTGTCAACGCCGTATTTTCTCTCGTGATAAAGAGAGGCTAGGCCAAACCCAACTATGTCCCTGTAAGATGCAGAATGCTCTCATCAGCAGCGTTTCCACCCAGCATGACGCCACACGGTGTGAAATCCATCTTGTTTTTGTACCCTCTAGAGTTGTTGGTGTTTTTTGATGAGCTGCAGAATTTTCAGCAGATGAGGGGACACCACAAACATTTGTAATGGTAATATTTTGACATTGAGATATTATTTCCATGTTTGCCAAAATGACATCTCAAAACATGGACATGCGCGCATGGGAAATTGAGTGATTTGTTCAGTGCTTCAACATGTCAACAGAAGTAAAAAAAACAAAAACAAAAACAAAAACAAAACAAAAACAGCAGTGCACATGGTTGAACTGCAACAATTCAATACAAGTTTTTGAAAGAACACATGTAGAAACATAAAACATAATAGTGCAAAATAATCTCTCAGTACCACCATACCCAATGACAGAATCAATAATGATGAATGACATGAAATAAAGATATCATAAATAAATACATAAATAAATAAATATTATATATAAAACATAAGTCATATGCTGGCACTGGCATAAAGTAAACATCTTTAGGAGTCAGTTTCCATAAGGCTGCATCTGCCCAATGGCTTTGATGAGTGAAGGCAAGAACATGCAGGCAAAGGGGTTTTTACACTCAGAGCATAACTGCAGCTTCAGACCATATTATCCAAACGATGTTCAATTTCCACACGCACGCACGCGCACACAAACAGACACACACACAATCACACACAAAAAAGGCTTAATATCACTATGTCAACCTGCGGTCTTTTACCTCAAATGCTTTGGATTTGTAAATAACTTGTTTTGGACATATTTAGTAATCGACAGCACCCAGAATGCATGCCTTGCAGGAGACTGAGCAGCCGAGAGGTATAGAGCGGATCATTAAAATGAAATTCCTCAGCAAAGCCGCCAGGCCGTCGTCATTACCACCATCATGGTCCAAGTTAAAACAAGTGACATCAGACTAAAGAATCTCAATGACATCTTTATGACCTAACGCCTTTGTCTTTATGAGCTAACACTTCGCTAAGTGTTACGAATTATTTACGACCACGGGCTGCATTTTATAAGGAGCAAAGTCATATTGTTACCTCACATTTCACAATGTGATGCTACATATTGACCATCTTGAACTCGTTTGGCAGCCATTCCGAATGTATGCAGGACCCTCCCAGGATTCTGATGTGTCTGTGGTGATTCTCTTTCACCATCATTCGGTGTTTGCATTTTAAGTTGGACCATGATTAAAAAGCAGCGTTACAAAACAACCATACAATCACCATCGTCACTTTTGTCCTGACCTCTCAGGCTTAGTAAACACATTTTTTTTAGAATCTTTTAGTCGTGGGATAGTTTTTTCTATATTAAAATCATAATCACTTGGGAGTGTGTGTGTGTATACAAGGAAGAAAAGGCTCAGCTGTGAGTGCTTGCCAGTGTGCCATCATATGTAAATCAACAGAGGATGACTCATCCATGCGCAACATGGACAGAAGCATACACCCCTTACCTCAACATACACTGTACATGCAGCCCTAACACACAACATGGCGGCACACACATTTGCTGCACAACAAACACACATAAACCCTGCACCTTGACATCACACACACCCCAAACATCAAACACCACTCAGCCAACCGTAAAATTAGAACGGACAGGGTGAGCCTGTTTCCCTTTTCTTACAGACAGGAACATCCTGGTATTCCTTCACATAATATTGTCTGAGCAATCCGTCATGTTGAATCAGAGAGTGGCTGTGTGCTCGCACCAAGCACGCATGTCAGAAAACTGACCAGCTGAGGGAAAAAGGCCGACATTATTCCTTTATCAAAATCGATTAGCTACATCTTTGTGTGGTTGTTTTGGCCCGAGGCACCAACAAACAAACAGCGTCGCAACATCACACTTAAAGAATAAGCCGGCTAAAAGTGTAACAGATTATCCGGAAGGTCTAAAGGGTGATTTTCATTGGCACGTACCAGCCATGCACTTTCAGAATATATATCTAAATCTATTGAATCTATCTCTACATGATTGTTTCACTCGCTCTCAATGGTTGAACGCGTGTAAAATATCAAGATCTATTTGACCTAAACCTGCTGTCCCTCATGACCTATAACGATCCAAACAACGCAGGAGCCACATATGATAACTACACATATTAGTGCAGTGTAATTAATCATAATGCAGGAGCTGACAAGGAACTACAGTCATATTATCATTTTGTTGCAACTGTACAAATATTTGGTCACACTTTATTTGCACTGTCCAGTGTTAACATTTCAGCTTGGTATTAGTTTTGTGTTGATGCTTCACTTCATATCAACATGTCCACTGAAAATACTCAACTTTGTATGAGCTGTACTAAGGTTAGGCTTTGTTTTCTATACTAAATTCATAGCAAGGTGAGACTAAGTTGACACTAAGTGTAATATTAACACTGGACACCCCAAGTAAAGTTTTACCAAACATTTTTAAAATTTCCAAAGGAAGATATTGCCATAATTTGACACACACTAGGTTTTCACCCTTAGGTGCTGATGATAGATTAACTTGCATTAAACTGTTTGGCATTCCACAAGGTGTTAATGCAATAATCAAATATGACTAACTGAAATAATTATGGCATCCCATTCATGCTACCAGAATCATATGCCATAGGGCTTTTCACACTGATCTTACTGTAGACCAGAGCAGTGTGTAGTTCACAGAGAGGATCATTAACTATCAGACAATTTGGCGATTATGTCCAACACAAACTGAGGTCTTCTACAGGAGGTCCACCTACAGTATTTACACTATATGACACAGGGGATAATGCTATATTTGCAGGCTATCTATAGTATTTATATTCATATATATTTATATAGAAATATAGATATATATATATATATCTATAATCAGATATTCCATTTATTCGATCTGGGAGTCAAATCAGATCTCATATCTACGCTGTTTGTATCGATTCACATGAATTCCTGTACAATTCCCCACATGTCAATATCATATCAACACAAGGCATCCTATGTTGCTAAGTCAAGGGGTCAGTGAGTCAAAACAAACACACACACATACAAGTTTGGGTGGTGCTATGGGGGACACAGGGGGGTTACACGCACATGGTTGCCACGGCGATGGCAACCCGACGACAGGTAGCAGCTGTGACTGCAGATGATGTCGACCACGCGGAGGAGTTTCTCGGCGATGGCGTCATTTACTCCTGGTTTCTCTAGTTCTGCTTCTCACGTTCAATCAGTTCCTCTCTGTTCTCTCTTCCTCTGCTGCGACTTATTTGCTGCCGCACTATTTTTTATTATATTCCTCTCTTTTGCGCCGCTGTCTCTCCCTTCATCACTTGTTCCCTCTCTGTTTAAGTTTCAGTCTCTCTCTTTCCACTGGGATCTGCCAGTTCCTCCACTACATTGTGCACGTAAAACCTCTGAGTCCTTCACTGAGTTCTCACAAGCCACCAAAAGACACCAAAAACACTCCCCAGTAGATATTTTCTGCTCTAAGAGGTAGGGGGTATGTGTTCAGGTGAGATGCAACTCCCACTTGTGGTGTGTGTACGTGTGTGTGCTGTGTGTGTATGAGTGTTCTGTCAACACTTGAGCTGCTCCATTTCAGAGCCCTCCGTGTCCATGTCAGAGTCGTAAAGCGAGTGGCCTGTACGATCGCTGTCAGGCGACTGCGGGTCCACCGGCGTGTGAGTATGCGGAGTGTGTGTGTGTGTGTCATCCTGGAAAGTGTCTGTGCGGGAGTAGAGCCCCAGGTCAGGGAGTTTGGAGGCCGAGTCGCTGTCCTCTGTGGTGTCGTAGCAGAAGTCCTCCAGGTCCACGAACCACTCGGGCCAGAATCGCCGGCGGATGCGCTCACAGTACATGGCCAGGTTGATCAGCTCACCTGGAAGGGACAAGAACTCTGCAAAGGTCATGAAATCCTCACGGGGAGTCAATCCTTCCTGTCAAGATCATATTGAAGTAAACTCTTTTCTTCTTTGATTTCTCTTTTCCCAAGCCCACTTAACATATTTCCCCAATCTGTTTTTTGCTGTTTAGGGGTGTTTATGGTGATATAACCGTTAAGCAGACCATCTTTCAGCTGGATCACCTGGGTTGAAGCCCTCTGCACACACTCTGTATCCCTCCCCGGGCACTAAATCCCTAACAACGCCCTATGTTGCGCGCCCTCTAATATTTCTGGAGGCACGCAAGTGAAAAGAGAATCCCCTAGAGTCAAGAGATCGATAACAAGTTTTACATTATTACAACTGTTACTGAGCCTCGGGGCTACAGGAAGCAGACAAGGCTAGGGGAACAATAAATCGATAATGTAGTATATCACGATACCTCCTCCTGTGACACATTATCAACACACGTGTGCCAGGTATCTGTATTTAAATTTTCATTTTAATCTGCATGGATAGCACATTTGAATCCCTATGGTATTTGTTCCCAGGTATGTTAGCTGGATCTGTTCTGTCATGTACATGTTGCAGTTGGTGTGCATGATAAAACACTGAGAAACAATGTTCCTGCTTCTTGAAACATTATTTTGCCTCTCCAGATCATGATGTTTCATAGCTGAATATTTCACATCACAGAATTGCCTGTATTGCGATATTGTGTTTTTGTGGGTAAAATATCATGATCACATTGTATCGCACATTAGCCAGTGATTACTAAACAGTACTACAACCCCAGGACTGCACAATTTTAATTTGAAGAGGCATGTATTAAAAAAAATCAGGGAAATCCCATTCTTGTGAATTCCCTTCCAAACAAATGATATTTACATCATCAGTGACTCATATTTCAGCATCTGTGTTAGGTTTGTGTTATCATATCATGCTGAATTTCATTTCCACTGCCAGTTGATTACAAGGTGGTGGTCATGAATAATGCTGAAAGATGTAAGAGACTGGAAGCCAGATGTCAGATGTGCCATTCATGTGTCTGAATGGAGCCATCCATTATAGACCGTCCCATGCTGATCTTACCTTTGATAAGCTGCTCAGGCCGTGTGCCTGGTAGCGTCCACATGGCAGGGGCCAGGTGACTGAACACGGCAGCATCAACCGTGGAAAGCTTGGAGCCCATTAGGTACTTCTTATCACCTAAGACAGCACAGAGAAAAGGATGTCAGGCTGGGAGCTAGGCAACAAAATTACAGTTACTGCAACACATCCCCCTGTTTTTATCTCTTTTTTTTCCCTCCTATCGACCACACAGAGCAGCTTAAGGTGATCCGAAACCAATTTCAAAGACATGACAGCAATGAGTGTTGTTGTAATCCAAAACATGTCGATATATTAAAAAACATGTTTTCGAATCGTAAACAAAATGGGGAAAAAAACTGATTTTGCCATTGGGTACGAGGTAAAATGTGAAAGATATCGACTGCAACTATTTGGATTGCTAAAAACTGGACTGGAACCAGCACTATCTGTCATAGCCTAACATTTCCCACCACAGCTCTGCCTCTGTCAGATAGATAATTTTAAGCAGCAGTTCTACAGTGACTTTAGACTGTAGTGCTGAGTTTTCACCACAGGATGTCAGCAATGCACTGCTTTCCATGTTTTCCAATCTCTGCCATCCCTGTTGGTTGCAAACAGTGTCTGCTTATCATCTTTATGGCATAAATTGGAAAACTTTTTTTTCTTCTTTTTATTAAGATTTTTAAATGGGAAAATGTCAGCTGCTTGGTTAATAATCTCAAAAATATCCAATACATTATTCTATATTCTTTCTTACAATTTGTGAACCATAACTCAAAACATTCACAATTCTACATCTGACTCTGCCAGCTTATTGTTAATTATGAACATCATTGTTTCATAATCCTAATTTTCTCTAATTTACAGAACAGACATCAATAAAATCCTCTCTGGCTTTCGCACCTAGCAGAGTGGCCAGAGTGCGCATGTCCTTCTCCATCAAAGCGTACACTTCCTCCTTGGAGAACCGTCCAATCCCGTGGCCGTACATCTCCCGCTTAACAATCCCGCCGGTCAGGTGACTCAGGATCCACTTGAGTAGGTCACTCAGCGGCCCGCTCACTGACAGCATCTTCTGGGTCTCCTCCAGGTTGTCCACCCACTGACAGTAAGCAATGGTCCTGGCACACACACACACACACACACACACACACACACACACAAACAGACACACACAAATGCAGAAATATATTATTATTTATCATTATTCCACACCTGTTGTCTTTAAAGGTGCACTATGTAAAATTGCTCAGGGTTGACTTAAGTAGACTCAAATGGCAAAACAAACAATCGATCAAACAAACAAATAAATAAATACAAATGTAAAAAAGTGGAATGAGGACATAATTTGGTTTTTGAGTCTACATAGTTCTCATCAGCCAAACTCACTGATAGATTAAGTGTTCATTCATTTATGTTAGTTGAGGATAAATGTCATCACTTCAGTTAATTCTCTGCATTTTTCCATATTGGACCTTTAATCATGGAGCAGTCTAAAATGTTTCCAATGGATCTAACGCCACACTTTTGCACAAAAGACACACACACACACACACACACACACTTGGGAGAACACACTTTATATCCACAAACTCTGGGATTAGGTCATACTGGCAACAAGATAGCTTGAACAGGCACTCTTTCATTGTAAAATCCCTTCTCACAAAGGAATTTCACAAAGAAATAACCAAACATACTGGACCAGCTGCCACAAAACGTCTCTGGTATTGAACCAATCATGCAATGTTTTGAGCACCATGGCTTTTACATGTTTACAGGCTTCTTTGTGAATTGATGAGATTTCCTTGGGTAAATGACAGTTAAAACCCATCCTTCACACCCCATTCCTCCTTCAATTTAAAGTGTTTTAGCTAAATTCTGAATGCTAATAACCCAACAGTCAAGGCAGATGGCTGCTCACCCAGAGCCAGGTTCTGCTCGAGGTTTTTTCCCTGATAAAATGTTTTTTTCCTCGCCACTGTTGCTCACAGGATAGGTTTTGGTTCATGGGATGAGCCAAAATCAAAGTGGCATTGAGATAAGTTGTGCTGTGATTTGACGCTATATAAATAGAATTGAATTGAATAATACACATGCGCTACCACAGAACATCCTTCATTTCAGTCATTTCAGCCGAGCACCTCCTGCTGCTACTTTTCCCCTTTTTCTTCCTCCTTGTGACTAAAGTGCAATGTAAGGCAAAAAAAAAAAAAAAAAAAAAACTTTACCGCTCTCTTACCAGTAGAAGTGCTCCTCCACCATTTTAGTGATGGCGCGCGACACAGCCCTCTCCTGTGGCGTCAGGCTCTTGTTGAGGCTCACGCCCAGCCTCTCCTCCAGGAAATCGATAATGAATTCGGTGCCGCACACCTGCTCCCTGTTGTACTCAATCCATGGCATCTTCCCCTGGGGTGAAAGCTTCCCATCAAAGTAGTTCTGGAAAAGGGAAAGGATGGAGGAGAGGCGGGGAAGCGGGGGTGCATGAGAGAGAGTCAGAAAAGGAGAGGAAAAACATGATAGTGAGGGAGAGAAAGTTTGACAAGGAGAGGGAAGAAAAAAGTGAGAAATTAAATCAGATTGGGAGAGGGAAGATGGAAATGAATGGAGACAGAAGGAAATGATAGGTTTGTATGCAAGTTAACTTTTAACCATCCCTGTGGGGAAATTGGGTCATTGTACAAGGAGAGACTCAAATGTAAATTAACATTACACATTGTAAGACAATACGACAAGAAATATTGAGGGCTGTACAATGAATAAATAATTAAAGATAAGCATCACCATTGACTGTTCAATTGCAGTTTCTAGATCTCGAATTTGCAGTAAGGTGTACAAGAAGTGGATTTACTAGGGTTTGTCACTAGCTCCTGACATTTAAAAGTCAAGTTCAAGTTCATTTATTTATATATCCTGTCACATGTAGGTCTCAAAAGGCTTTACACAGAATAAGCCCACCTAGATCGAACTAATTAGCAATCAATCACAAGATAAAATGATGTAACAAAGTGTAACAAGGGATAGTGAAACAAAGCACATGGCACAAAATAACCACCAGCCTCAGACCCTCAGTGAATATACAAAGGAAATAATTCCCACTGGCAGGTGCACAAATAGAGGACCATTTGGACAGAGTGGGTTGTAAGCATACAAATGTGTATTGTTAGCTATTCACCTTGAGGAAAAACAGATAAAAGAGATGTGAGAGGAAAAGGTGAGCTCTCTCTTTTGCACACAGAATCACAGGGCTACCTGGTAGGGCAGGTCAACCATGCGGAGGTAGGTCTCCATCTTGAGGCAGAAAGGGGACAGGGATGGGGCGCCAGTCTTGGGCCTGGAGAACTGGTGGAGTATGATGGCATCTTTAGAGTCCAGCTCTTCCTCCTTCCTGGAAGGAGCAAGAACAACCAAAGTGTCACAGTCAGCCAGTCAGAAAAATGAAAAACTATTTACATGTGCTGAATAGAACTGAGACAACTTCAACCACGTGTCATAACTTCGATGTACAATATCTAGAGTTCTGTATATATTTTAAACATTTAAAAGTATGTATTATAATGTGCAACTTCCTAATGGAAAAACAAGATTTAGGTGTGATCACAGATGTGTAGATGTTAAAATCTCTGAGAACACATATGATCCCACTGACTTAGTTTCCAAACTCTCTGCATCATAAGTTTTCCCTTCACTGATAGCCACCAAGTCTTTATACTCATACTTTAAGTTGACGTCAACACTCAACAGCGCTTAAACAACATCAGTGCAAACCTCATTCAATATATAAATCTTTCATAATGTCAGTGTATCATAATGTATGTTAATGCTCTGTAGAAGAGGTAAGCAGTGAACAACTCTGACATAGATATGTAATGCACTTGAGTTGTTGTTTGTCTAAACACAAAATGAGAATCACTCTTCTAATAATGTGCCGCTCTCCGTCCATTGACCTGTTTACATTCTCAATATCAAAGGCTGCACACACACCCACACCCACACACACACAAAACCTCCCGTGTGGCAGCAGGGACAACATAGATTGCCTGTGGAAAATTTCTAAATGCTACTGGATATCTCCAAACACTTGGAGTGGTGCAGCAGGGTAGCCTTGTAGTCAAAAAAAAAAAAAGGCCAATGAGTCCCTACCAGCAGGGGCGCTGCTCTGTCTGATCTGCACTTTGACCTTCCTGCAAGGGGGCTGTGTGGGCAAAACCACATCCATGTAGACCAGGTAGCATTTTTTTTCCTGACTGTTAAAAATGAAGCTGTCATATGGTTGAACGCATCACATGATCTGCAGCCAAGGCTCTTGAACAGTTAGCAGGCACTGAGAGCTTTGAGCAAACTGGAGGCGCTGAGTCCTCCTCGGCCAAGGGCGATGTGGCCCGAGGAACAGCACAATGTCAAAATGATGAACATACCCTTGTGAAAGATTATCGTGCATTCACATGGATACTGTTCGAGACTCTGGGCTACTACTGTGCAAGCACAACCCCTGCACGCACAAATGGCAACCACTTCACGTGAGCGTAATGCAGAAGCGAGGGGGCTGTCCTCTGCTCAGAGTGCTGAAACGTGAAACAATCGCAGTGGAGCTGTCCGTGTCTCTGTGGTGCTGAAATGCCCGCTGACTCTTGGTATGCACTGACCCGGTGAATGCATTCCTCTTTCATACAGTGGCATAGGCTACAAGGATGGAAAAATAAATCAATACAGTAACTACTTAGCCTTAAAATCAGCAAAAAAAGACAGACCAGTAACAAGAACAACGCCTAGGAGAGATATCACAAAAGATACGCAGTCCAAATGAACTTTTAGTAATAACGATAGACTACAGCGTAAATCTGCACCTTAAAATAAATTAAAATCGACTCCTGCATCGATTTCTGCGAGTATATATAGGCCTGCGTAAGGCCTAGTAGATCATAATGTCATTCCTTGTTATGTGATCCATTTCTGAACAAGAAATCCCTACAACATCCCTGTAATATGCCTATAGAGATGTATAATGCCCAGTAGTGAGTTTATAGTGAACTCACAGTAATTTATTGGGGGTGTAATCTCATGTGGAGTGACTACGATATTGTTGTTGTGGTGTTTGTGTAGCATCCCTCCAACACTGTAATATAGGATTACTATATTTCGTGTTAATAACGGCAAAGGGCCTGGACTGCAGGTACCCTGAGATGTTTGTTTAAGGACAACAGCGTCCCAACTCGGTCACGTAAACCTTATTCCGGCCAAGTAATAATGCTTATTAAAATGTAGTCCTATCCATCAGGGTAGCTACTAATTCCCTTTATTTATTTATTTTTTGGCTGTCAATTCCAATTCAAATGACTGGCGGTTGGCTTTTGTGTGTAAAAGGTCATTTTCACAACTGCGGTGTTTCAAAACAGCAGGACTGCATCCAGCCAACACCAAAACTGGCGGGGCTTACGATAAAGCAAGCAAAGGCTGGACCTGCATCATCTCACGTCCTTGAGATGCTAAGAAATTAAAGTCACCATTTAGGCCTACCCTGCTATTTATTTCTGCTGTAGTAATAAGCGAGCTATTGTGAACTGGCCTAGGCTGGTCCTTAGACTAATCTTGCAGGGAAAATTAGCCGCTGCAATTGGGCTCCCTATCTGTTATGGTTTTGAATAGCGAACGAATGCCGGATTGAAAGCCACAATGCTTCCCTGGGGGTCATTCATTTAATTTCTTCATAGGCTCTAAACAAGCTTATAAACATGGCAATCTCCTTGGTGGCGGCGGCCGTGGTGGAGGTGGGGGACCCGTTACATCACAAACCACCCACTTACGATTCCTTATTCTCCACCGACTTCGCTCTCACCCCGCCCAACCTGGCAAGATTAAGTAATATCAAACCCCCGATACAAATGCACCAGAGCTGGAAGATTTGGAGTGGACAGAATGATGCCGGAGTAAAAACCAAGACAGTGTCCAAATCGATCTCAACACTGGCCCCGGGTATTTAGCCTGCCAAAGTGCTGCATCCTGCAGTTAAAGTTACTCTTATTGACAGCCTCGCTTTTGTTGGTACCTGATGGCGAGCAGTTCGTGCAGCAGATAAGCAGCAGCAGCGAGCAGAGCCCCGCCAGTCAAATACAGCGTTTTCCGCCACCACGAGTCCGAGCCCAAAGCTGACATGATCCCGCCGTAGTCCTGCAGTGGGTAGGCGATGATGTACCCATAAAACGAGAGCTGCTCATCGGAGCCCAGCAGGCCGAAAGAGAAGCTCTGGTTCCGGCCAAGATCAACCACACACGACCGCGTCCAGGCGAACCCGACGCGCCAGTACATTCTCTCTGTCTCCGGCCTCTTTCCGCCTGACTCTGGCAGGTCTGGGCTTCACCAGCGGAGGCTTCATGGGTGCCGAGGGGGCGAGGTGCGATTTACTGCGAAGAAGAGGCGACTGGCGTGAAGCATCCCGCCCGGAGTTTGTCCCCGCAGCGGGGTCGACATCCTCCGCAGCCTGCTCGGAGCTTGCCGTCTGTACCATTCACAAACTGTCAAGTTTGACAGAGTAAACAACAGGGCTTCCGGCTACTGCTTTCCAAATAAAAGCTATGAAAAAAGGAGGACTATGACAATAAAATACTTGCCTGTCCCCTCTCAATTAAATAGCGTCTAGTAGTCATAGCTTTCAGAAGTAGCCTAGTAATAATAGGCTAATTAGTACAAGAATAATTTCCATTTCTTTGAAATTATCAAAACAGGTGAGAAACAGCTTTGCAGGATTACAAAAATCCTGTTAAATTACTGCATACTGATACTGCATAAATTCATGAATAATAATCAAAGAATAATAAAAAAAAAACAACAAAAAAAAACATGTAAAGAATTATTCATCCCAGAAATAAAACCCCAGCCATACTTCTGTAACTCAGTGGCACAACATCGATTATTACTGTCATACATTTAACCATCCTTAAGCTACTCATCATTTTCATAAACAAACAATCAAACATACAAAGTATTAGCCTATTCAGTTCTATATATATATGTGTATATATATATATATATAAATATATATATATATATATATATATATATATATATATATTTTTTTTTTTTTTTTTTTTTTTTTTTTTTTCCCCAAATGTTATGCCTTTATTTTAAAGGTAAATTTTCTCGAGTTCCGGTATTAGTCGTGCTGGTCTTGCCTGACTTCACGCTGCAAAGTGACGTCAAGGAGACTGTGCCTCTTGGTACCAACTCCTAGAGGTAACCACTGGTAAATACATCTGATGCTGTTCAGCGCATTTCGCTTGCGTTCTTTTACTGAGTAACCACAAATTCATTTTATAGAAAGCAATATTTATTAAAGGGCCCTCCTATGTGTCCATTTACCACCAAACTCCTATTTAAATACAAATGTACATATGTTTTGTCAAGACATGTAATTATGCATTCCCCATATCTACCAGCAGGGGTCCCACTCCTGACACGACTCTGTATTCTCCATATATTGAGGTTGGGTAAGCGTATGACTTTGTAGGCTAGGAGATTCCTTCTTCTCTCCAGAGTATATTACAACACATATGGTTATGGTGACATAACAACTTCAATGAAAGAGGTAGTGAACCACTTTGTTTTGCACAACATACATTTTATTACCACAAAAGAGCTTCCAAAATGATATACGTACAATTTCAAGTAATACTTGAAAAACCATAATTTTGTGAAATCTTTCTAGAAGAATTAGGTGGGTGGGGTAAAGCCCTTTAGTATGCCCATTCAAGTGAACAGTAACACAACAGATGGAGCCTGCTGAAGGGGGATACAAAATGCCATGGGGCAAAGCAGAACAAGGCTGCGTCTAACTAGTCTCAGTGGCTTCATTTCCGTCTCTTTCACTGGAGGGATACGACAGCACAGTGTGGGAGAAAGTGACATGGTGGTCTCTAAATAAGCTGTTGTACACAACCCTCGAGTTGTTTTCCCATGTGACAGACATGAAGAGCGAGCCGATGAGGAGAATAACATGTTTTCTGGTGCATCCAGCAAAAGCAATAATTACTCTTACAGTTCACCTGAATGGGACAGTGTGCTTGTATGAAGGGTTTTCTCTTTAAAACAGCAGCTTTTGTTTTGTAAGGCATTCAAGCACCTTGATCTGAATACAGCCACACACAACTCCCACTGTATTACATCACAAAAATATATAGACATCTACAGGTATACGCACACATATATTGCCACAATTCAATGATTAAATGCATAAGAGGTACACACAATGAATTAAAAAAATGCACAACTGAATTTTTGCAAACAAATCTAGAGCGATTTAATTTTGCCTTTAAGACAGCACTGCAAAAAAGCCTTTGACTGGTAAAAAATAAAAACTTGACAAAAAAAACATGGATTACCACAATATCATTCTAAACCTAAAGCAGAATAATTGAAAAAAAAAAAATAATAATAATTATGATAATAAAAAATAAGCTTCGCAGCAGGCAAACATAATCATGATCCTTAATCAAACAGGGGCACTTTCAACTGAAGCACAGGTATGTAGCTAACCCCGTTCATAATTTCCATCCAAGAAGCGAGATAAAAATAAAATATAATTATAAGGCTATTTACATTGGGACGAGGGCATGGGGAGGAGGGGTTTCTTGATTTGTAACAGTAAATTCAGATATTCAAAGAGCTAATATCTACCTTAAAGAGGAGCCTACATTCTCCCTTGGGATTTCCCCTGCCAAGGTCTGTGACTAACCAGCACAGACCTTAGTGGGCAGGGGATCCAATCAAATCACAGTTGTACAGACTGATATCCAATCAGATCCACTCTGTAACAGCACAGGATCAAATCATTTTACAGACACCAGTAGAGAAGACTACTATTAGTCCCTGAGGAATGAAAACCCTCTCAAGCCTGGCCACTCACACACACACACACTCGCACGCATGCACACACAGTACTAGTGATCAAGTTTTCTTCAATCCCACGGAGCCCCATTTCAAATGACTTGCTCCCCGAGACTGTTCAAGGATGTCAGGATCATCACAATGACATTAAATCAATCTTTTTTTTTTTTTCTACCAAACCATCACACTGTATAGCTGTGAACCCCAATGTTCTCCGATTTATTTCCCCCACATTCCCGGCTCCCCTCTTCTCCACGTCCCCCCAGCGTCCTCATCTGTTTTTCAAGTCTGGAACACATCACACCTGCCTGCTCAGTGCAGACATTTTGGTGACTACTTCCTGGATAAACAAGACCATGATGATTCTGAGAGGGGGACTAGCGGACGTGTGGAGAAATGCCCCTTTGTTTTGGATGGGGCTTGTCAGTTCAAAAGTGAAAGGGCCATTTTCCTCTGTCAGTGTGGTTTTCCAACTGGTATCACCAAGGTTATGCTGTGTGACATTTTTAAAAAGGTCCATCCTTAATACATTGACACTGCAGATGCCATGCATTGCCTATGACTGGCTGTAGGAGTTGTTCTGACTCCCGTTGGAGCTCTGGTCGCTCTCACTAGAAAAAGCACAGGGAGACAGAGGCAGATGGTCACAGTATGCTGAGATATATTAAAACAAAACAACTTTTCGTGCTGCACTTCGTTTAGCAATGTTGCTCTGACTTAACTGGACTTTCTCTGGTGTTGTATTTCAAATCAAGCATTTGCTCCTTTTTTACCTCCGTGGCAGTAGGGGGCGCTGTGCCCAGACCCCAAACACACTCTAAACCTTTTATATCAGCTGGAGACAAAGTTCACAAAGCAGACGCCATGTTGGCCAAGTACACTTAAACATTAGTTTAGTGACTTTTCTACTCTCTGTGAAAGCTGAAAGATGGCAGAAAGAGAACGCCCCGTCAACGAAAAAGGGAAAACTACTGAAACTATTGGTTCCAAAGAATCCAATGTGGAATGAGAAAAAGTACAGTATAAAATAAATGTGTCACATGGTTGTGTCTGCACCCCAAGCAAACACAGCTTACTTATTCGAGCACTTAGCCAGTCCTGGACTGATTGACTCCAGTTTGTTGAGTGTATGTGTGTTTAATAGTGCACAGCAGGTGGTGGCAGAGTGCTAACACAGTTGAAGGCTTAAATTGTGTTATTTATTTATTTATTTTCTTTATTTGTTTTTCAGTTCAATCAACTGATCAAGGATCAATTTCTTTAAAAAAAAAAAAAAAAAAAAGAATGCTACAATAAAAGCATTAGATCCCTAAACCAATGAGCAGCCGTGTCAAATAACTGTGATCTGAATACTGACCAAAATAACTGATTTAGTTTTTGCCATAATCGTGCAGCCTTAGTTTCACCCAGCCCATTCAAGTCATGTAATATATGAAGACTTTGACTTGACTATTTCTGTAACTCTGTCTCTTTGCAGATAATGTGTTATAGACAGTCCCTGCTGTCCAGCCTGAACACCACAGCATCAAGCAGGTCGACGGTGTTAAGCTGCAGTGCTGCTGGAGCTCAAAAAGCAAAGTTGTTTCTCATTGTGCTTCTGCAGCTATCAGAATGTTTGCATTTATTTAAAAACAAGTTTCTTCAATGTCCATACTGTGATCAAGTTTAGTTGAGTTTAAAGCTGTGGTTAGAAAAGCTGTTGTTAGGATCTTATGCGTTATCTTTTATGTACTGTACTACTCTTTGTTTGCTGCTTTGAAAAAGAGATTTGGAACCTCAAATGAATCCCTGGTTAAATAAAGGATAAATTAAATGGGGGAAAGGTTGATTTTTTTTTTTTTTTATCAATGTCATGTATGTGAACTTTGAACACCAACATCTGCATCGTGCTTACACTTAAGTATTCTACACTGTAAGAAAAGCAAAATATACAAACAAAATATACAAACTTATAACTAGTTTAACCTGTACATGGAATTGATAAGACCACAATAAAAAAAATTTAAAAAAAGCTCTGGACTCCCTAGTTAAATATTAAAAAGAGCAGACTATGAATTCTTTGAAGCCCGCTGTGAACTTTCCAGATAAATCCACCCCAGTAGTTTTTTAGGTGAGTCATTTCACAAGGAGGTACTTCCGACTTATCTCGGATTCAGCAAAGTGAGATTTACCTGTTAGGAGGGGGCTTGGGTTTAGGCATTTTGTTCAGCACTGCAGACATCTCCTTCCTGTCATCAAAATTTTTCCACTGGTCATACAGCTTCAGAATCACACGGATGATTTCCAGGATCTTGACAAAAAACAAACAAACAAACAAAAAAAAAAACATAAATACAAGATAACTCACTTTAGCCCCAAGCTAGTCATCAAACAAAACTCTCTAAAACAAATGGAACATATTCAAGTAAAAATTGCTTTCTTCCTGTGTCTCACTGAGTTGAACTGAGTTGTCATTGTAGCTACACAAGTTTTCCATAACACTGTTTCATTAATTCTTTACTAATTACCATTGTATAGAAAAAACATTAAGCCATGTTGTGCCTAACTAGGATTTTAGCTGCTTAACAATCATTGGAAAACCTGTTTAGAGCTCATAAAAAACCTACTGCCAGTGCATGTTAAACAGAAAAACTCAATTCTATGTCGACATTTGTTTTACTCAATAAGGCAGTATTCCTATTAAATTGGTGTGTATGACTTGAACTGAATGTTCTTTGAATAAAACCTGCAATATGCAGCTTTTCTTATGTTAAAATAACACAACACACACAGACAACATATTTTCCATTATCAGGATGTTCAAAGCCTACATTGCCCTGTTTGTCTGACACTAGCTTTACATTTACAGTGTGTTTTCTGGAATACACCACTTACTGTGTGTGTGTGTGTGTGTGTGTGTGTGTGTGTGTGTGTGTGTGTGTGTGTGTCACAAGAACATGGCCAGCAGTGGGCTGGGCTTTGGAAAATCTCAGCAGTAACAATAAATGGCCAAAAGCTATAACAGAAGGATGTCAGGTGAAGCTAAATGTGTGACAGCTAAGATCCAATCAAAACACAGGTGAACACTGGCCTTATTTTTTTTAAGCACTCATCATCAGCTTCCTCAGCAGCTGTGTTGGCTGGGAGGATGCTGGTCTCCTCAGCCTCAGGCTAGATGCTGTTTACAAGCAGACGGCCCGTCAAAATGAGTGAAAACTTTTGGGGTGTCAACTTTCCCAACTCGGGGAAACTAGGAAAGAACTATCATTACACTTTACTAACTGAGGGGTGAAAAGCTGCAAAGTATAGCTGCAGAAGGAAGTAAACCTCTTATTAGGCTATCCACTTTCTCTTGCAAAGTTATACTGATATTTTGAACGATGGATGTTTTTTCTCTTGACAAGACACTTCATACATTGAGAGATTTTCACATGCATCAAATACATTTGTCTGAACCTCAATTGTGCCAGATTCTACTCCTTTAAAATATACTATTAATAATTTAAATTTTATTTAATAATGCAAAGGCCAGCCTTACTTTGTCCATATCGACAGAGAGCTCTGCAAACCACTGTCTGGCGTCTTTCTGCTGCACCACACAGGCAACATGCAGACAGGCTGTGGGAGAAGAAGACTGATCGTGTTATATTTAATAGAGCTTATATGGAGTCAATGATTACATTAAGCAGCTGCACTGACGAATACATGGGGACAGTTCTTACCCAGGGCAATCATGAAGGGTGGGTAGAGCAGACACAGGTCTGTCCTGTATGTGTCATTCACTATTCGCCTTGTAAAGAAAGAAAGAAAGAAAGTGTTTGCAAAGATATTGAGTACTACTGCCACACATATTTACATGTAAATTTCAGTGATTTGCATTTTAGAGACTCAACCTAGACATGTACACAGAGAATTTCATACCAGGCCAGGGGCAGTAGCATGTCCTCCTGCCCCATATCCTGTACATACTGCAGCAGTGGTCTGTAGGGGTGGTACACAATCAGGCAGCAGTCCTGAAACACACACGTTACACTGTCAACAGGTAACCCAAACAACCACCAAGTCAAGCCAATCACAGCGCAGCCGCACAGTCAGTGGTTCTCAGCCTTTTTGGTGTCATGGACCCCCAGACTGATACACTTCAGGCAACTGACCTGTATTTGATAAGCTGTAGTCTCAGGATGCCCATCTAATAAGATTGAGTTATTCCATAGCTTTCTATACTGTAGATTACAGTAGATCCATTCTCTAATTTGGTTAACATCCAGTCAATGAAATGATCATGAAATTAGGACATTCGCCGTTCTAAGTAGCAAAAGAGACAGCACTCACCATCAACTCCAGAAGGTAGAATTCACATTCTAATATCTGTTTAGACACAAGACACACGTTGGGATTACGTTCAGCGCACAGCACGATAAACCACAGTGACCAATCAGTAACAAAGACAACATATTGAGTTCCCTTTCATGTAATTTGCTTTAGACTGAAACCGTTTACATCAAGCACATGAAACTAACAGGGGTAAAAACTGACTTTCTCTCATCACACCTACACTATAAACAACAGTCAGAATCCAATCCATGAGATCGACAAGACTGTCTAATCACAAATCTTGCAAACTGCTCACTGTTTTGTATGAACAAGTGAATAGAGTTATTTCTCTCTACTTCTGACAACTGAGTCTGCTTTGAAGCATGATGCTGCCTTACTGTCCGCCCCCCCCACCAACTCCTGGTCTCACAACACGCCTGCAGAGAACATGTACATGTTTAGGGAGTCACAGTATCCTGACAACTTATTCTTTACACAGTGTGGGGCACCTCCTCTTCTTATCGCTCCATAGTGGTGCAGTATAAATAATAGTTTACACAGCTTTCCCGACAGGCAGGGTGTCAGTGCTGCCCTGGCGAAGTGTCCTAGAGATAGAGGATAAATAAGGTGCCAGTGCTGCTAATCACTTGACACTAAAACGAGAGACGCTGGGTAGCATTCAGTCAGCCACGGTCAAATCCATCTCTCACGGCAACGGCAGATTTATCAAAGACGTGCAAACAATAGTTGTGGAATCTCACGTATTCGCAGACACTGACACGGCAACACTACGATACACATTGTTAGGGCGTTCATGGCATGCTGTAATGTAGCATAGTAGTGAATAATTATCTCTGCGGGGAGAGCAGAAAAACAATAGTGTCAGTCTGTTTGTGGCCCCGCCGCCATATGGTTCTTAACACGAATTCACAAGGTTATTACATCAAACCCCCCTCAGCTTAAGGTGGAGAGGACATGCTGCCTGCCTCTTAGCACACAGAGATCCAGCAGCATTGTACTCACATGATTCATTCTGTATGGAAACTCCTTTGGGAAGGCATAGGAAAATCTTGTTTTCACTGGTAATACAAAAACAAACAAACAAACGAAAAAAATCATTATACTTTGTCCATCATTTAAAGCCCCAACGAAATGTGGGTGTAAATTAAAATTTCCACCGATAAAACCTTCACAAGATCCTCTTTCATCGACCTATCCCTTCACATAAAACTGTTTCTATCCCAAACTGATATTTGTGTGCACATGTGAATAACCCTTCCCTGCCCTACCCAAAGATCCTCTATTAAATCAAGAAAGTGGGAGTCCCCTTTCGTGGGATCTTTAAGCAAACACCATTATATACTTCAAGTGTCGAATTAAGGTCAATTTATACTTTTATGTCAAAATAATGGCGTAGCTGTGGCTCATTCTGTAGCCAACAGAGAATGCTGCTGTAGCTTCAGTGTACCTCTGCAAGAATGCAACTTAATTTAGGACAACACAAGACCTCAAAGAACTCATCCTGAAATTATACAAACAAAAAATTCATGGCAAGATATCTGGATACCACTAGCATGTCTAAGAGTGAACACTGTTTCAAGTAATGTAAAGACAACTGCTCCCACAAATTCTCCAACACAGAACTATAAGTGTTCATGCTGGCATAGACCAGTCCTGCAAAACTACAGCGACACTTCATCAGAAGTGTAATTTGACCTTTAGGCTCAAAAGTGTTGTTAAAATCCATCTGTGAATGCGGTCACTTACATACAGACGTTGCTGCAGAGATCAGCCTGGTGTTGGACACAACTCCAAATTCCTGTTGGAGACACAAATGTTTGAGCTCAGAGAAGGCAAACACAGCAAACCTACGGCTACGAGGGAATCAACAGCAATGGAACCTCGAGACAAAACAGTTTGGTCACATTACATCTGATATTTTGGCTTTTTTTGCCTCAGCGTCAGCACAGAAATCCCCATACCTCAACTTTAGAAGCCAGGAAAACACAGGTAGGAGCCATGAGCACTGGATCTATACTTTTCAACGAATACCTGCACACAGACAGAATTGAGCTGTGAAAAGCTTTTCCTCTAGCAACCACTAGAATAACCTCCAGTTTCAGGACAGGGCCTGTCTGCTCATAGGCTCAGGTGTTTTACTCACCTGGCATAGAAGCGTTTGAAGTAGACAGTTGCTGTAGCAATGACCTGCTGCCGCAACTTCAGGTGTTCCCCCAGAGACTGGATGACTGAGAGACACGGACAGAAGGAGTCAAACAGTCAAATACAATTAACCCAGAGCACATTAGAATGAGATTCATTCATTCAGTTCATATTTTCTTGTATCTCTGAAGGAGCCATGTTCACAACACTGTACACCCTCGCCTTTGGTGATGGCTGTCAAGAGTGGTGGGAATCACCACAGACCCCACGATGCAATATTATCACAATACTTCAGTCACCGTCTAATAGTACTGCGATTTTAAACATTTTGCAGTACTGCAATAACATGCACTGTGATACACTGTGATTTATTACCTTTTTTAAGCTGAAAATGATGCCCCCAAGGGAACACTTTGTCAACATTCGTTTTACCTAATACAATTAAGTTTCATTCTGTTCATCTCACCTTAGTCATTTTTAATGTAGCAACATGGGATTGTCAAGCAAGCAGACTGACCAGCTCTGCCATTAACACTGCATTGATTGTTGGCGATATAATATTGACACTTGTCGTCCATGTATCGATACAGTCATCCTTAGTTGTAAAAACTCTATAATTCAGTGCAGCTAGAAATACTGACTGTATTTAGTGGTGAAGTTCACAGGGCCTGTGTTTGTCAATCCAGAATCACAGGCCACACAAAATTAAATTAAACTGGGCAGCTCACCATTGGCAAAGAATATCTGCAGTTTCCAGTACTCCTCTTCTGTCAGAAATTTAAGGTCTTTCTGGCGCTCCTTCATCAGGTCCTGCTTGTCCAGGACCCACTGAAGACTACAACACAAGGAAAAAAAAAAAAAAAAACATACATTTTTAAATTTCTTTAACGTACACAGACGTAGGTCCAAGCTGCAACCTCAACGCTAGCGGACTGGAAATCATGATTATACCCTTTACATTAACACGACAGCGCTCTGTCTACATTTACACAAATACATAAACCATGAGAGACTCTATTTTTTCACGTTTTCTGTCGCTGTGTCTGACTAAATGTTTTTCGTCGCGGCACTAGTTTAGGAGACGCTGCTAACGTTAAGCTGCGCTGCTGCGGAGACACCGAGGGCTAGCTAGGCCTCAAAACAAAGACGGGGATTTACTACATGAAGCCGTAATGCGTCAAATTTCCAATGAAAACTCACTAGTGAGAGCTTTGCCAGAAGTTTCCTGCCATATCGTAGCAGTTGAGGTAGAGGACCACACTTTAAATTGACAGTATTTTCCAACAAAGAAGTGGGTATCAACAGGAAAGTAGTTCTGCTAATCAATTACGAGAGTAACGTGAAATTCCTCCCGGAGAAGAACAGTGACCGCCGTGTGGTTCCGGATTATTAGTTCCGGGGGGCGAGACTTTTCAATACATGAATATGTATATTTCTCCATCTTATTTACATATATACCTCATAGGAAGATATATTTTATGTTTTTAAAATTTCAAGAAAAAGCAAAAGTTTTCTTGTATGGATGGTGTGTGGTAAATGGAAATTATGTTCCAGCTATGGAAATAGTTCTAAAGACAGTTATGAACAAGACGGTTCACAGCCAGAGCATCATCATCCATCATCTGCACACACGCACGCACACGCGCGCGCGCGCACACACACACACACACACACACACACACACACACACACACACACACACACACACACACACACACACACACACACACACACACACACACACACACACACACACACAAATACATGCCTAAACGGTGCCTAATCCACCTCGGTAACGTGTCCCCTTACCCCCATCCAAATTTGAGTAACTGTTAATTGAAACGTGTGTGGTAGTTAGGCTGTGGAGATCAGTGAATTCCGTTGTCACAGTTTTAAAAATACTCATTCCACCCTCTGTTTTAATAAGTTTATTTCTTGGCGGAACCTTGATAGATATTTGAGGGGGCGGTCACCCTTGGGCTGGGGAGGCTCGACATTCCTCTCCAGTGGTGAGAGCAGGGCTGGGTAAGGCAAACATCACAAGTGACCTAGATATAAAGACCCCCCATCACGTCCAGCGGAGGACGAGAGGAACCAGTTCCCAGCGCTGAAGTAAAGTTGCAGAAGGTCACCATGAGCCGCAGCCCAGAGAGGATGTCCTCATACCGCCGGCATTTCGAGGGCACCGCGGCCGTGCCCTCCCTCTATCGGCTCCGGGTGCGCAGCCCCTCTCCCACCCGCAGCGAAGCTCGGACCCGCTCCGCCAGCTACTCCCGAAGCGGAATGATGATGGGGCGCAGGGCTCTGCCCAGCAAGCCACGTATGACCAGGTAGGCCATTGGAGCCCTTTGACCTCTTCATATTTTTGTAATAACTTTCACATACACCCCTAATTCAGTCAGTGGATTGGCAATAAATATTTGCTCGGGGGAAATTAAATAAAATAGAGGAGATCTGTGCCAGAGAGAGAAACTGTAGCAACTGCATTGGAGGGCGAATTAGAGGCCAGGGATATGGATATGATTTTGATTTCAGAAGAGCCTGTTGTAGAGAGTTTAAATATGAGAATGACATGAGATGAAAGTGAGTGAGTTAACTCTCCCCACACCCTTGAGCAAGGCACTGTAAAACCCCATTTGCCCTAATAGACTGATATAGGGTGCAGCTGCAAAAAATCACATGTGCTCAATATGCTTTGATGAATAAAAGAAAACACACAAACAAATGAGTGATCGGTTTAATAGCCCTGTGATGGACTGGCGACCTGTCCAGGGTCCTGAAAACTGATGGAAGGATGATGATGATGATGATGATGATGATGATGATGGATAGCCCTCTCTGGTTCTGCCCACAGCAGTATGAGTATGGAGTCATTGTGTTTCGGTATATCCATGGGGCTTGGGCCAAAACTGGATCTGGATTTGGCTGCAGCAGAGAACCAGCAGTTTATGACCACTCGTACCAACGAGAGGCAGGAGATGGTAGACCTCAATGACCGTCTGGCCGTCTACATTGACAAGGCAAGGCTCACACTGTTTACATACTAGCAATCATACTCCAGTTTTTACCAAACTGTGCATTTTTCATTTTCATTTCTTGACACCCGATCACATTGTTTCATTGCATACACATTATGTTCTGAAGAGTCCCCAACTATTTCTACATTCAATATAGTGGCATAACCTCTGACCCAATTGTGTTTTTAGGTTCTAATCACCATGCAGGCTGTAACCTCATGTGTTCCCCTCTGTAGGTACGTAGTCTTGAGTCGAAAAACAAGCTGCTGGAAGCTGAGATTGAGGCCCTGCAGAGCCGCTTGGTCAAATCATCAGGCCTCAGGAAGTTATATGAATCTCAGCTGAAGGATCTCAACAGGACTGCTCAACAAATGAGACTGCAGAGGGTGAGGCCCGGCCATACTTTCATTACTATAACACATATTCTCACAGTAGATCACAGCTTGTTCTTACTAGTTAAAAGGCCCAAGTGTTTCAGTATGTTTGTGAAAGTCTCTTTGGTAACACAGATGCTGCATCTCATGCCACCATCTGCTCCATTTCTCCATTTAACTTGTTCGACTTGCTTCTGGCTTGTGTAGGATGTGGCTTTGGAAGCCAAGGAGGCCATGTCAGGCCAGTTGGAAGTGATAAAGGCTAAATACCAGGAGGCTCTTGAGGCCAGGCAGAAAGCTGAGCGGGATATAGAGGCTCTCCGTCCGGTAAGGAGCTGGGAAGCCAGGCAAAAGACAGGCAAAATCCACTTGTGAATCTATGATCATTTCATTATCACCCCAAAACTTGTGCACACATTTGACCCTCTTCTGTGACAGTAAAGTCACTGCATACATGTATATATGCACCCAATAAGCCAAACACTATGTGGGTATGTGTCTTACAGGATGTGGACAAAGCTACATCAACCCGTATTGCACTGGAGAAACAGCTGGAAAACCTTGAGGCTGAGCTGGCCTTCCTTCAGAGGGTTCACAAGGAGGTAATGCATGTGTGTCTCTGTCTCAGCTGTGCTTGTGAGTCAGTAGCTGGTCACCGGCATGCCATTCATTTTGTCATGGAGGGTTCAATGAGCTGGTAATTACGGTTATGACAGATTATATATTTAAATTGAGACCGTGTGGATGGGTAGAGTGAGTAAGAATGCAGACAGGCCAATTATTAGGCTGGTGTGAAGGATGTGTAGACACCGTGGTTAGGGTTAGGGTTAGGGTTAGGGGTAAAAGTTGCATTTGGATTAATGGAAGTAGGGGAAAGTGGAAATTGGGGATTAACAGCTTATATAAAAACAGAAGGCACTCTGTCTGTATTACTGAGCTTCTAACTACATTAATAGTTTTCATTTCGCATTTTATACCTCTATGAGCTGATGAAGATGTATGGACATGTATTATGTCTTAATGATCTGAATTTGAAGCACACACAGCACAGTATTTGGCATCAGCTCTTCATCATTGCACACATTGCTGTTTCTCTGACTCACAATTTGTCCTTTGACTCTCTGAAAGGAAATCGAGGAGCTGATGCAGCAGATCTATTCGTCAGCATCCAAGGTGGACCTGACTTTTGGTGTCCCAGACATCTCCTCTGCCCTCCAACAGATTCAGTCTCAGTATGACAGCATCGCTGCCAGAAACCTGCAGGTACGGAGGAGCAATGAACCCACATCATGTCATGTTCAGTGTAAGAAACAGCCAGTCAGACTACAAAGAGCAACTGCATAATTTATCAAAGCACCTTTCATGTTTGCAACTCTCCAGGAAATGGACGCCTGGTACAAGACAAAGTTCCAGGACCTGAGCAACGCATCCTCTAACCACGCTCAAAGTGTGCGAAGCATGCGAGAGGAGATCGCAGGCTCTAAAAAAGATGTGGGTATGATTTTCTGTCCTTATCATTGTTAGTCATTACCACTTCCCGCAAGCGTTAAGAAAATTGTGTGTGTGTGTGTAGATCCTCAACAAAGAGCGTGATTTGGAGGCACTGAAAACAAAGAATGAATTTCTGGAGGCTCAGATCCGTGATGCAGCGGAGAGATACAAGAAGGCAGAGGCTGACTTGCAGGTAAGTGCATTTGACTTCCACCGTGTCGTTCTAACCTGTTGAGATCCCCTATCCACTCCTGTTTGGATTCATTCAGACTTTTCTGATTTTATTTTTTAAATAATACAATCAGCTTATAATGAAGCTTATTGATTACATACACAACTTCAACTCAGGAGACTTTCAGAAAATGAGGATTTTTGTCAGTATGTTTATTAAAACAATAAAAAATATATATGCAGTGTGTTTTAAAGCATCACTTTATTCTTTGATTTGAGTTAACCAATCATGTAAATTAAATAAACCCATGCCTTTTGTTGACAGAAGTCTCTTTAGACTATTTATTGCCATTGTTACTACTAGGCGGTTTCTCGCATTAAGATTCTTTGTCCATCGGAATGGACAGGAAAAATAACACATAATACAGAGCTGTAATTGAATTTTTTGATTGCCAATTATTTAGAAGTGTATTTAGAGTAGAAATCCAACATTCTAATATTTTCTGTGTGTTTGCAACATAATTGGGTTCTGAATGGGCTAATTAGAAAGGGACATATACTTGTTATTGGGAAAAATAAACACAAAGAAACAAACAATTAATGCACAACTCTCATTTTGATTTTCTTCAGTTTGAAATAGGTGTATGTTAGTGTTCACTCAGCCCATTTGCTTGAAAAAGAAGCATACACCAGCTGTTATTGAATACTCTCTCTAACAGGAGCGTGTGGATGCAATAAACTTAGAGTTGACGGTGACCAAAGAGAAGATTGCTCTGCTGCTGCGGGAATATCAGGACCTGCTGAATGCCAAGATGGCCTTGGAGATTGAGATCACCGCCTACAGGTGAACAAGACAGCCACTGGTGTTGGGTCAGGGGGCAACGTAGTGGAAACAATCACCATGCCACCTCTACCATATGTACAGACGACCTGTTTTAGATGAAGTGTGAAATAATAAAATGAAGCTGTCTTTGCATATATTTATAGAAGCCTTGTAAAGCGCTACTGTACACAGGATATTGTTACATGTTCATGCAGCATTAATTCTCATTTCACTCTTTCTGTTTTGGCAGAAAGTTGATTGAGGGTGAGGACAGCCGTCTGAGCACCATGGTGCATAAAATGTCCTTGACTGGAGGAACACCCTTGGCTTCCAGCACTAGTATCAGTGCTGCCTCGGATACTGCGGCTGCAGGACGGGGTGAAGCCACCACTGACAGGACCAGCGATGGGGCTGAGAAGGCTCCAGGCTCCAACGGAGAACAAGCAGTGGCACCATCAGAGGATCAGAGAGACGGCAACAAAGAGGGGCAGGCCACCGAGACGTCTGAGAGGAAGACTGTCCTCATCAGGTAAATGCTGACTTGGCTGAAGAAACTTGGGGCCGTTGAGTCTTCACTGATGTTTCCTGTCATTTGTGCTCAATAGGATTTGTGCTCAGTCTTAGATAGATTTTAATCATATTTCTCCACCTGTTGCCCTTTTCTCCCAGAACACTTAAGACGGATGAGGACACTTATGAGAGCAACACACAGGAGCGCACCATCACTATTTCTGGAGCGGCAGACGACACAGAGGAGGAATAGACCAGAAACATGCTGTTGTGCTGTTAACCAAAATTTGATCTCTAACCTTATAATAGTCTGGCTGCACACCAGGGTTTCCTGTTATGCTATAATTTTTTATTTCATACAATGCACAGAAATACCTTAAAAGTCCGATGTGAATTGAAGAAAAAAACATTGTATAGCAATATGAATTATAAGACGTACACAAGCAAAACCTGCTTTTTCAAGGAATGCATCTACATATTTCATTTTTACATCATCACCAAACGCCCCTCTCTGTGACCCATCTCTCTGCTCTGCCTGCTCATAACTTTCTCTCTGCATCTTGTTGCTTTTCTGTCAGCTTTTAAAACTCCTGTGTGGCACGAGCAAATCTTTGAATGCAGCAAAATAAAAGCAAGCAATCATCCTTGTGGTGTGGTCTTCATTTAATTCAAGTTATAACAGTTATAAAGGTTTATGCATAGTAAAAAAAAAAAAAAGTAGTAAAAAAACTCTTTTTCCTGTTTTCTTTTATTTATCTATTGGTTATAAACCATAGCAGCACAATCTTTCCACATTGACTGTATTGCCCCTGTTTAAATTTACAGTTCACCATTTCATAGAACCAAAAACATTTACCAACTGATGAAAAAAGTTCATTGTCAACCACATTACTATTTGTCTGTAATGGATTTTCTTCATTAATATATAGCTCAGTTACATAATTAGACGTATTTTACAGGCATACTGCAGTAGCATTGTTAGGTGTCTTGAAAACAATAATAAGCCAAGTGTGGCATTAGTGAGGCTACTTTTATTTGTCCCCTAATATATCCCCTTTCTTCACAATGACAGAGAAAAACAAACAAACAAAACAACATAGAAAACTACAGTAGAGTACGAAGAGTAATTTACAGTAAAAAATAATGTGGCACCCAAAAAAGGCAATGTCGATCAATCATGGCTTTAAATTATGTTATTAATTGGCATCACATTTAAGAAAACACTGGATTGTTCAATATATTGCATAGACTGAATGTATGAGTTTGTTTCTCTAGTGCAGCGGTTTGGGTTCGTCCCCAACTCCCCCTGCAAGGCGATACACTGCCAGGCTGACTTCATGTGCCAGGGCGTCAGCACTCTCCTAAAATACAAATACATTATGCACAGCATCAGCATTATTCCCTGTGCAATCACATCCTGAAGCATTATAGTACAGTGACACACACAATACCAGAGAATGAGAACCAAGGACAGAAAAAAAACTGAACACAGAGGTGGGAAAAGTCGATGTTCCTGCCATCAATTCTCACCTGGGTTTCTGCCTCGGCGTACACTCTGACCACATCCTCCGTCCCAGAGGGTCTCACAAAGGACCGGGCCTGTCTGTACTTCTTCACAAGGCTGTCGATGGCCTCCTGCAGTCCTGCTGGGCTCACCGCCCGCCTCTCTGCATCCGTCGTGTCGATCACCCTGGGGTTGGACACCTGCACAACAGAGCAGCACAGGAGTCCAGCTTTGTGGGAGCTAAAGAGAGCAGCTGGTTGATGACTAGAGATATTTGCATGCAGGTATTTTTGGCGATGAGTAAAATTCACACAGATGCAGTTTGGTTCTGTCCACAGGCATCATACATCAGCCAACAAGAGCCAACACAACAGCAAAAGAGGCACACACACACGCACGCACACACACTAGCAGGAATCAGCCCTCCTGAAGTCTCTTTGAAAGTATCTTTCAGCAAGACACCAATTCCCTACCAGGTCTAGGGATCAGGGAATCAAATTCAAGGACTTTTACTGGCTTTCTTGTTTTGTTTTTTGTTTTTTTTTTGTTTTTTTGAGGGGAAGGACACAACATTTGACAAAGCTGTGTCAAGTAATTAAACTGTGGTGAAATCATTTGTTTTAAAATGCTGCCATGTCAATGCAAACATCCATTACAGGGTATTCTCCTGGAATTTGGGTGCTACATTTTTAATTTTAACAAATGACTACTTTCAAGGCTACCCATTCATTTTTAAAAAGCTTTAAGGCCTCAATTTATTAAACCCACACTCTGGAGTATTTTCATGGCCCCTGGTGGAAACCCTGAGGTATGCTTCTCAGCAGCTGAGCCAAAACTCCAGCGTTCAACTTTGAGATGGAGATTAATCATAAGATTAAGTATCAGTATTAGAATTAATACAAGAATAAAACATGTACCCTGACTTTGAGCTGCCTGTTGGGCAGGTCACTGTAGATGGCGTCCCACTGCTGAACAGTCATCCCCTTGATGGCTAGTATGGCTTCAATCAGCAGCATATCAGAAATGGAATCACCCACCGTCTATAGAGGAGGAAAAGGCAAAGGAAATGTATCCAGACAGTGACGACAATAAGTGTAATTGTCATTCAGCAAAATCTACGGTGACAGCTAATCTTACTTCCCATATTGCACCTCAGTCGGTGTAATGGTCATGGTGTTACTGTAACGCAGTGACTGGACCTTGGATCTGCGTGCATGTACCTGGTTGATGACGTTGATGGTGTTCTGCAGAAGGAGGGCGGCTCTCTTCTTCTCGTCAGACGATGTGGAGTCCTCGGCGAGCTGCTTGATCTTCTGCTCAGCTGTTTTACTGAACAACACCTAACCACAACACAAACAAACACACTATTACAACAGCCTTATTAATACTGATTGTCAACCATATGAATTATTCATCGAGACATCAATGAAAAACATCAGGTATAAGACTACAGTGCAGGCATGACCATAAAGCCACCGTCAGAGTCTCTAGGTGCCATTAATAAAGGCTGATGCCTTTTTATAGGGTGCTGGATAATGATTGCTGCTTTACTTGGTGTGCATGTGTGCGTGTGTGTATGTGTGTGTGGGTGTGTCGAGTGTACTCACAGTTCCGTGACCATTGGACTCGAAGTACACACCTATGTCAAACTCCTGAGCTGCATGGTGAAGATGCTTGACTCCAGTCTTAGTGCATTTCATGATTACCTAAGGTCATAAAACAAGGCGTGAGCACAGATTCATTTATATCAAAGAGGACATGAAAGAAATGCATATTAAAATCCTCCATCTCTGTACTCTGTGCATGCGTGTGTGTGTGTGTGTGTTTGTTTTCTCACCTTCATAGTGTTCTCAAGATATTGTGTTGAGCTGCCGTTAGCATAAGCTGTCTGCACCACTGCCATCTTCAGGTCCAGCCCAGCCTATATGCATAAAAACAAACAAAACAATCCAGTAAGCGCGTGTGTGTGTGTGTGTGTCTTCAATGAGGAGCCTACCTACTGTGTGTGTGCTCATGTATGTTAGAGTGCACCTGTGTGAGCAGCTCTTTGAGGAAGGTGCTGATGAGTGTCGCGATCTTGTCTCCATCCAGCAGATGAAATCGTCCTGCAGAGCTGCTGTAGTAGTACACTATGCGGTCAGCATCGCCATCGAATGAACAACAACGCTCCCCCACGGTCATCTCAACACCTGCACACACACACAAAGAGGGAAGAGAGAGGGAAGAGGGAGGGAGGAGAGAGAGAGAGAGAAAACGTCAATTACACAGCATCTTTCTTTTCTATGTGTTATGTTGAATTCCTGCTCATCACGAGTCACTCTGGCTTTTTAATGCTTGAACTGTAAAGGCAGATGTCCAATGAGAACTTCATTTGGAGTATTCAAAATGAATATTCAACTTAGCATTTAACCCCAACCTCAACGCCACATACAAAGCTGGTAAGTTGAGTATTAACCTTGGAAAGTTGACATAATATAAAGCATCAATACTGACTGCTGTGAAACACAACCGACACAAAGCTGACTATAAGTTGAATATTAACATTTGACACACCAAATAAAGTTTGACCCAGATGGACCAAAAAGATACAGCAGCCATTATTTTAGCAATTTGTTGATCAACAGTCTCCACCTAGTGGTCAAGCACTTCATCTATTACTGCACATGAGACAGAGTAAAGGTCATTTCATCAAATTCACTTTTTAGGTTAGTCTATTTATGAATCTATAGTATACATAAATATCAAATTTAGATTATTAACAGGGTGTATAGTTTAATATCACTGAGTGACGTGTGTTATCATTTGAAAAGCTCCCGCCACACAACCTCATGACTTAAGTTATTTCAAAACTCTTGCTGAAACACTTCATCTCACAAAGCGATGTATGATTATGATGTATGATGAGTCTCACATGTGCAAGTCAGGGGCTTGGACAGGTTGTGTTACTGCCATTTTAACTACTTGCAAGGCCTGTTTGAAATCAACAGAAGGGGTGTGGTTACACCTACTGCATAGGTGACACTTGTTTAGATTGAGATTATGTCACAAGGTCCCTGGAGTGGTGATTTGAAAATGAGAATAGACACACAGGACCATAAGTCTGCTGAAATTGTGGATACACTTGTTATGCCAGTGATAGCCATTTCTCCATCTGTCTCCAGTTAGACCAGATGAAGTGCTAAAAGGCATCAGACCACATTTTGTTTATACTTGAGCCTGTTCTACCAAAACCCTTATCAGATCTGGAAAGTCCCGTCGTACCTGTTGGTGCTTTTTGTTGCACTTTGACAAAGTCGGCTCCACACTGGTGGTTGAGCTTCCCACTGGAGCCATCGTTGAAGAGGGAAATCTGCAGCTCCCTCTCTAGGTGCCGCTCCATCTCACGCACCTTCAGAGCGCCAATACCATTGGCACCGTCCACACAGAGGTGCTTCTGGTCGTCTGTACGGTTAGGCACCTAGCAGAGGGCCAGAGATAGCGGGGGAGGAAACAAGGGCTGATTGGTGGGTAGATGGATGGATGGTTCTTAGTTAGATTATTGGACCTATACATGAGAACCTGCTATTTTATGGCATAATGGACTTGCAAAATTACAGAACAGGCGCTTGCATGCAAACACACCCACAAATACATGTACATAAACACAGGAGGGAGGGCACACGCCCTTTTTTCTTACATTCTTGGTGAGCCGAATGAAAGCTTGGGACAGTTTGCGGTAGTATCCCTCCACTGTGGCCTCTCCATATTGACCCTGTGTGTTCTGGCAGCACACCATGTAGTGGAGCTGTGGGGTGGTCACCAGTCCATAGTCTGACAGGACAGGAGGAGAGCAGAGGAGAGCCTTAAATTACAACTGAGCAAGCAAGCAAACAATTAAGTAGTCATACAGTGATATTTTTGTCAAATTGACATACCTTTGCTGTGACCGTCAAGAGTGGACACTCCATCCAGCACTGCTTGTGACAGACAGGCACCGCTGCTCCTATTTGAGTACATTAAAATGAAATCATAATATCCAATAATGATTGATGGACATTTAATGCACAAATCTGCTGGCAACTTTTTCCAACACAAAGGTGTGAAGGTGAAGGTTCACTCCAAGCCTCACAAGTTTACATCTTAGCTTTACATTTATAGAGCAAATTCCAAAAGGTAAATCTGTAGGTTTAGTGTGTAAATACTTGGCTCTCTTTCTTCCTATGTACATACGTTAAAGGGATGGTTCACCCATTTTGACCAATATGATATTATTTCACTTACCCCCTTGCTATTATATAGGACAGTAGTGGTGCTACCTTCCATTCATCATTACTGAGTGATGAAATCTTTTAAGGAGCACTGGCCAGGATGAAGTCCACCTCAATGGCAGGAGGATAACAGTTAACATTTGGAGCATCCAGCCAGTATCCAGCACTCAGTAATAATGACAGGAGGATAGCACCACTACTGTCCTACAGAACAGTGAGAGGGGAAGAGAAATAATTTCAGTATTAATAATCTTGTCGATTTAACTAGTTCAGTATACATTAAAAAGGCAGAAAGGTAGCAACACTATTCAATTAACTGTCCCCAACACAACAGAGCCTATTTAAAGCACTCTCTAAATATACCTGGTGTCTCTGCCCACAAAAACGTTGGCCTCCTGGGTCATATTTATGGCCTCCCTCTTTATAATGTCTTTCAGAGCAGGGAGCAAATCGTCCTGCTCTGCGTTGGCCAGCTGGGTGGCGTAGCCCTCCCATACCATGGCCACCATCTCACCCATAGGGTCAATCAACTTCACCCCGTTGTCCTCCTGCACAAAGCAAGACAGGGAGACAGACAGGAAGAGACTTGAGGGCAGTATTAAGATTATGATGCATGTGCATGGTAAGCAGCCTAAGCGTTAAAAATACAGGGAGCAATAAAAAATAACTTAAAAGTGAAAATACAAATGTTTGAGTGAGAATGGGAGAGAGAGATAGTGTGTGAGAGAGGATAGAGGGATGGAGAGAGAGAGAAGATTATTGAAGAGGAGGAGAAAACTGATGCCTGACTCAAATTAAAATAAATCAATATGAGGCAACGTTCCTGTAAAAATATCAAGGGAAAAAAAATCAACAGCAACTTGCGCTGTGCTCCTGAGCAGAATTAGGATAAAAAGAATCCCTGAATGCAGAAATCAAATTTGTAGGTTTTAGTAAGAAAAACGTATGGTAATGTGGAGTATTATTACCTCGGGGTTGTGTGATGCAGTGACCATGACTCCGATTGTGGCTTTAGTGTTTTTGGAGCGCAGCGTGGCCAGCAGTCCCATGCGGAACATGACGTGGTCCAGATTCTTTGCGTTGGTCCTGAAACCAGCGGTGCCATACTGCAGAACCAGGCCTGCAGGCTTCGGGTGCAGCGCGGACTTCTGGGATACTTCCTCAAACTGGGCCATGACTGCACAAAAACACCAAACGCTGTGTTTGAGTTGTGGCTGTGGACAGATACTTCGGTGTCTGCACTACGCTGCATGACTGATCAAGAGATTAACACGGCAAAGAAAATACAAAGTAAACCAAGTAATATTAAAATAGTAAAATTACTGCTATTTATTATCTGTTTATACTGTAAATTTGCTTCATATTTTGCTATCCACTTTGCTGCTGTAATGCTTGAAATTTCCCCACTGTGGGACTAATAAAGGAATATCTTATCTTATCTTATCTTACAACTGAGTTACATGCATCTCATTTCATTTTATGTATTACACTGGAAAAAGTCTAAAAGCAAAATGATTAAAAAGTGTTACAATAAACCTGACCTGACCATTAAAGACACTTTTGCACCACTTTGAATGGAGCCACTCTGGATGGGACACATTGCTCAAACCCAGCAAAACAGGAAGGTGTCAGATTTACATTTTTTTTTTTTTTTTAACAAAGCAAATATAATGAAATATTAATGAGATTATGATAGCAGGGCTCAAGCAAACACAATTCAGAGCCTAAAAAGTGTACACTGTATTCAATAAAGCTTTTTTTTATGAATAGAAGGAGGTTATAGGCCTGAAATGATGAAATGCAGGGTGTCTGACAATTTGTAGCTTTATTACAGGCATATAACTTCATGGAAACATGACAGAAACGGCTGGTTTTAGGTAGCTGCATAAAGGAAATGTGTTCATAAAATGACACGGAGCACTAAACGGGCAAAGGTTGTAGTTACACCCTAAATACAAGAGTAATGTGTGGCCGACTTAGACGATTAGCTCAATAACCCGAACTACTGACTGGATCACAGACCCTCCCCTTAAACTGGTGAAGTTACACTGCCACACAACACGACGCGGTGCACTTAAGCCCTGAAAGAGGACTGAAAGTGAAAGAGGACTCTACTCACATAAAAAGTTCGCGCTGACTTCGTGTTTAATCCACTTACTGTAGTTTGTGCTCTCTGAGGCTCGGGTTGCTGTGCAGCGAATGAAACGCTTCCTGTTTTCACGGCGCTCCTGACGACGTGGCTGGACTTCCGGGTTTGTCACGTGACGCGGGGTGCGCTCGTCGTGACTAAACGCTCTTTTCCCCTCAGAATAAACCGCACATGGATTTTCTGAGTCTGCACATAACACACACGGCACATTTATATGCATATATCTCTCTCATATTTCGTCTTATAATTTCATTTGCACTGTTGTTGTTGCACACGGACATATCACCTTTTGGAAATACCTACTGCTTTTAGGCGCAAAATGACCTATTTTCAATGAAAGCTTGAAAATGCCTCACTTAGGCCCAAAGCGTAAATATGGACTCTGAGCACTGTTTTTTTATGAGCTGTTTGTCCTTGTCTTGAAGGTCTACCGCCGTGGGCCAAAACACAGCAAGACCTAATATTTCAGATTTCATTTACAAGTTAAATCATCGCATCCGGGTAAAAAGAGAGCGTGCATGTCCACCTTTACGTCCTGTCAGTCTGCAGCCTATGTTAGAATGTGGAAAGCTGCATGGTGCATACATGCAGCACTCAGCGAGAGTCACGCTCGTAAATTAACCCTTGGTGGCGCATAGTGAGAGGAGTGCACATACAGTAAGCCTCCCCTTTAAGAGACGTGGGCCGGGACGTGTGTCGGTGTGTTAATGAAGTGTCATCCAACCCTGTCCGAGCACTTGCACTGGGGGAGGAGAGTCCAGATGGACATATAGATAGGCCAAATAAATAAACAAACGACAGGAGCTGAAGGATAGGAAACCCATCCATCTTTTCCTCCTGTGAGATTCTTGCGCTGCGCATCGGTGTTGGCGACGCCACCGGGGAGCGGTGCGCAACTGCCGTCTATCGAGGACAGGAGCGAGGCATCTGAGGGGGCATTTGTGATCCACAACAGACGGATCCAACAGAAAACAGCCACAATAGACCAACCCGACAACCAAGGAGGACGCTGTGGGTTAATCTCCCGAAGACGAATCATTGTGAAAGCGTTTTTCCTGCGCTGACGCGGGGGGGAGAGCTAGTTTAACCTGATGTCCCCTGAAAACCGGATATTTGGCTCACCTATGGATTGCTGAATTAGATTCGATAATTTTCTAAAAACTGGTTTCGCTGGACGTCTAAAGGAGCCTCGCTTGCGCATTATTTTTCACTCGCCCGGTTCTTTAGAATTGCTGTAGGGCGAGAAAATAGGTTTCACTGCCAGCCGAGTGTTACATAACCGAGTGGCTTTAGCTGTCCAAGGTGCTGAACTGAGCGGTCGTAGCCTATAACGGGACGAGCCGAGGGGGAATTCTCAACCTTGCGTAAGTCTACCCGTGCCACAGCGCACAATTATCAACGTGAGCAAGTGAATTAGTGCGAAAAATATTATTTATTCAGTCATATGAGCTCAATTTGTTTGTTTTCTTGTCCCGCCCACACAGAAGGTCACAGGCCTATCAATTTGGGAAGAGGGAAGAGGGAAGAGGAAAAGCCTCGGATCCGCTGACTGCTTCGCTGGGAAACCACTGGGTTTTCAGATCATTTTTTTTTTCGCCATCTCCTGGTGAAACACATTCCTGAGGTGGTCGATTCCACAGAGAGAAAATGTCGGGGCAAACGCTCACGGATCGCATTGCCGCTGCGCAATACCAGCTAACGGGATCAGATATGGCCCGGGCTGTCTGCAAAGCCACCACTCATGAAGTGATGGCGCCCAAGAAAAAGCACCTGGAGTGTAAGTGTAACCCTTCCTCTTCTTCCTACTCCCTCTCCTCCTCCCCCTCCCCCCTCTTCTTCTTCTTCTTCTTCTTCCTCTTCTTCTTCTTCTTCTTCTTCTTCTGTTCGAAGTGAATATGGGCTGAGGGTTTAAGGCCTCAGACACAGTGCAACACACACACATACACACCATCAAAACGGTGAGGTGAGACGCTACAATCAATAGCAGCTATGATAATGTTACCATCAATGCATCATCACTTATTTTGCTTATTTTATGTGGGTGTGGTGCCATGATAAATTGATGTAGCCATGGTGATGACCCCTCTGGTGACACTTTGTGTCAGCCTCCAGTCAATATGATGGTAACCCACAGAGACTGCAGAGAGAGGGAGGAAAAGAGAGAGTGAGAGAGTGAGAGAGAGAAGGTCATAATTTAAGGCAGGCTGACAGGTCATCCACAGAGCAGACCAATTTCATCTTCCCCTCCCTGGACTCTTGCACACTCATGGTCCTCGACTCCACGTTGAGGTCTTATGGTGACGGTCGTGCTCAAGGACTGGAAGCCTGTATGTTGAAGGCAGCTGGCATTGCCGTGCACACAGATGCACATAGACTCACAAATGTAAAATCCAAGCAAGGGTGCTGTCTACACATACAGGCATCCAAGACAGATCCAAGCCTTTTCTTTGCCCGTTTGTTAGTTTAAGATCTCCTGATCAAACTGCAGGATCCAGACCAAATCAAACTATCAAACCTTACAGCTTTATTAACACATCTTGTGATGACAGTCTGTGCCGCCCTCAGACAAATCATGTTTAATCACTGTCATCTACCACAGATACTGAGTCAGACCAGAGCAATGGTGCGCCGCTGCATATGATGAGTTGTCTGGTTGCCTTTGCATGTGTTTCAGCTCTCCTCTGCCTGTGTCTGTGTCTGTGCTTGTGTCTGTGGTGTGTGTGGTCATGGCAGATCTGGTCATGTGTCTTGGACGCGGTCCGTGCGATCAGCTCCCCTGCTGAATAATTTACTAATCAGCCAATGACTGCCTTGCATTATTTACACAGCCAAAGGTGACAATGCTAATGCTAGAACGGACTAGAGACCACTGCTTCCTCTCTCTCCGCGGTGCCACGTGTCTGTATGTGTGTGTGACAGAGGGAGAGAGACCTTAAAGTAACTGAGCAACACATCAGGAGAATAGTTAACCATCACTGATTCAAGTGATAGCCACCTTCTCCAACTGCAACCACAACACATCACAGTATTGATGTCTCCTTGCCACCTGAGATGCATGCAGGGATACACCTTCACTTTAAGCATTTCCAGGGAGATTCAACCAGCTATGGAGACATGTGGACGATGTTGTTATGATTTTCTCCCAGGGTTATGGTGCGTGAGGATATGCTCTGTCCTTTTCCAGGGCAATTCAACAAGCTTCATGTATGTAGGCCACTGTGTTGCTACTCTTCTCGTGTCTTGGCAGGGCACTGCAGGCCCGGGAGGAAATTCCAAATCCCAAACCTCACTAGTAAAACTACAACATCGCAATCAGAAAATAGAGAATAAGACTTTTATAGAATAACTCTACCAGCATCCAGTATTCTTTATCTTTTTAGCCAAGGTATTCATCAAACAAAAAGGGAAAACATGGTCTTCCAGTGTGACAGAATATAATCAAAATAAAGGGGACTGGAAGGATCCACCTTGCCTAACACAGATGTGGTAGCAAAAAAATAAATAATATAATGAGCAGGTGAACATAAAGTAGATCAGCTAAATATAGAATTACATGCAGAGGCTTCAATGAATATTTTGCCATTGCAAGGTGCTTCCAATCCCTTGACTTTGTTATAGGCAAGGCCACAAATAGGCCAGATATATTGAGACAAAACATAATGATTCAGCCTCCTCAGATAGCAAGGACAGTGAGGCCTTTCTTGTATAATTGAATAGTGCCAGTGTAAAGCATCCGAGCCACAATGAAAACACATTTCATATTGCGTTTTGCCTTTCACAGCTTCTTATCTGCAAAGCCCAGCAGCTGACAGTCTTTCAGCATCTTTGATATCTCTGACAACAGATACATTTGACATCCTTGTGTTTTCTTTTGTTACAGTGATACAGTCTGTGACCCTGTGGTCGGTGGTGTGTGTGTATGTGTGTGTGTCTTTGCAGTGTGGTCGCCATGGTAACAGATTGGCAATAGTGTCAGGGGATGGAACTGTAATGACAGAGGAGATTGTGGGAAAGTAGAGGGCAAATGATGGAGTTGTCATTTCCCCAGTGAACCGAAATATTGAGCTAAGTTCTTCTGAGTGTCAGTGGTTTCTCATTGAAGACAGCTGTCTGAATATCTATTGTAAAACCCTGTGCATTTTTTTTTTTTTTAACACAAATACAAATTATTGTCCTCTTATTGTTGGTAGCAAAATGCCCCTACTCATGGAAATGTGCTAGATCTATTTTAAAAACCATTCTTCTGCAGGCAGTGAGCAGCCTGTAGTATACGGGTGAGAGTGTGTGTACATGAAGTGTCAGAGTCACAGGTGCACGTGCCTTGAGACACATAATAGACCTTTTTCATAGCAGTCATTTTGACATGAAAAGAAGGGGGCAATAATATAAATTAAGGTGCTGTTCCATTCAGTTGAAAGAGAGCCCTAGTGTTGTTCATGCTGACTCACTGGAAACACTCAAAACCTCAATTCATATCATCAGTAACACCTTTGTTTACCCTGCTATTCTATGTCAAATGACAGCTGTGAAAAAAGTAAAAAAAAAATAATAATAAAAAGTGTATTTACAGAAAATATTTATCTTGACATGGACTGCAAAATGTTCACCTCCTGGCTTCACCCTTAGTGTACTCAGTGGTTAACACTGTTTCCTCACAGCAGGAAGGTCATGGGTTTGAATCTCGGCCCAGGTCCTCTCTATGCAGTTTGCATGTTCTCCTTGTGTTTGTGTGGATTTCCTCCCACAGTCCATACACAAACAGACTTGGTAAATTCATGACTCCAAACTGCAATTCATTGTGAATATGATTGTCTGTGTCTGACCCCTGGGATGTGACCTGTTCATCATCATGTTTTTTTTTTTCCTAGAATGGCAAAGGTGTGGCCTCATTGACTTACATTCATTCTCTACACAGCCTTTCCCAAACCTTAGCCATAACCAACTTAACCCCAATATAAACCAATAAGGCAAAATGACCGCTCAAAATGTAAAAAACAATCCTTAGAAAAAAAAATGTTAAGCTGTTCAAGGTGTTATCCTGTCTTCCACCCAAAGCATGCTGGGGTGGGCTTCAGCCCCTTGTGCCCCTGAATAGGAGTAAACAGGTATAGAAAATGGATGGATGGTTTTGCCACCTGGATGTGATTCTCTGCACCACAGAGACCACAACAGAGTTTGTGTTGTTCCTCTCCATTGATAGTAAAACATACTCCACTGAAATTGATAAGCTGTTCACTCAGTCATGTGTACACTGCATTGGTTTAGTGAAAATGACACTGCAGGCTATGTGTTACAGATCGCTAGAAAACACATAGTTCATACTGTGATGTGTGGAATGGTACAACAAAGTGGTGTGCATGACCATATGGACATGGACTGGATGTGTAGTAGATGTGTTATATGTCCTGTAGGTATGTTTGCGTGCATGTATGCATGTGTGTGTGTGTGTGTGTGTGTGTGTGTGTGTGTGTGTGTGTACGCAGTGTACTCTTGCCTTTGTCTAATTTAATCCGGACTATTAGTAACACTTTAACCCTGGACACCACTACAGCACATAGACCAGAGACAAACTTGGAAACAGCACACACACACACACACACACACACACACACACACACACACAGACCGATACAGTTGCCATGGGTCTCACAGATCATTCTTAGAGCTCTCCTGGCTATGGTGGATTACCCTAAGAATCTTTATTTAGCTCAGCCAATCCTCATTACACACTCACATGCACACACACTACTTGTGTGTCACCGTGTTTGTGTCAAGTAATAATAGAGTTAACACAACAGAAAGCATGGATTACAGTCTATGGCATAGCCCATATGGTCAAGCAATGCGGCCGAGTAAACACATATGATAGCAGGGCTACATGCACAGTTATTATTGGGTATTATGAGCAGAATCCAATGAATCTGAGATAATAACTGTGGATGGGTCTGTGTGTTTGGTGCCAGCTTGATGAGCGCTAACTTGCAGCTACGCCAGTGACATGATGATGTTATGTAATCATATTTCAGCCACTGTGGACACTCATTGTGTGTGTGTGTGTGTGTGTATGTGTGTGTGTTTCATCTGAAAATGCCATAGGGCGTGTCATCTTCAGCCATTTTCCTGAGAGAGGCAGCTAAATGAAAAGCAGGGAAGAGAGAGGAAAGACAATAGATAGATGGAGAGAGGACTGAAATGATCAAAGATTTGCAAGGGACGGAAAACTATCCAGTAAAACTAGAAATGATTGATGATTGGAGAGAGAGAAAGAGAGAATTGGGCATCTTTCTTCAGCGCACTCTCTTTCAGCTCTGATGAACCATGAACACAAGCAGGAGGCAGAGCCCAAACAGGAAGTTGTCACTCCCCGCTTCACGGAGTATAAAGCCATCAGTTGTCGGGGGCTGTTACAGTGTGGCTGTTACCATCTGGTCAAGCTCCGTACAGACGGATATGTGCACAGTTTGTTCCAAAAACATCAGAAAGATTGGTGATTTCCCTATAAGCTTCAAAACAAAGCAGTAATAGTAGATTATGAAATTGTCTGCCTTTTTATTTTTATTTTGATTTGCAGTGTGGTTGCACTAGCGGGGCCGACATTGTCTATTCCCATTGTAGTGAGTGAAACAGCCGTTTTTAGAGCACTTAGTGACATCAGCAGTACTCCCTACAATAGCAGTGGCAAAAACTGATAATTGGGATGCGTCATGTTGGTGAACATGGTATGAAAAAAAAAACAGGAGTGTCTGTGTTAAGAGAGGTGTGTGTGTGTGCTGTTTAAGGGGGATGGGCACTGAGATTGCCACCATAGAAACCCCCTGACCAGTGATTAGTCATAATCTGTTGACAACTGCTGAAATCCTCAACCTGCCACCCTGCTCTGACCTTGAACAGCCTCCCAGGTCTCTATCCTCCTCCCTCGCTCATTCCCTCCTCTCCTCGGTTCTCTCTCTCTGTCTTTCTTATACACGTCCACATTCCCCTCCTTGATCAAGTCCCCGCTGCTTTCATCCCTGCTCTCTTCCCTCCCTCATTACCTTGGTGTATTTTGGTCTGGTCCACAGCAGTTTGATGGCTGCCTGTATCTGAGGCAAGGCCAAGGCCTGGCTGATTTAACAGCCTTGCCTCCATTATCGGAGGTGCCTGCCAATAAGTGCTGCACTTCTCCATGGCACGCTGCACAGCTACACTCTGATTCACCCCTCTGTTTGGCCATCACCGTCTGAGGGATGAGCAGCAATATGAAACGAAGAGATACCTCAGTATGTAGTGTTTTTACTAGAACACGTTTCTTTATTATTATTTTATTCTATTTTATTTTCAGCCAAATCACCGTTCCATATGTTTATCTATTCCCAGCCATGTTCTGTCTTAATTGCTAGTGCTTTAGAGCCTCTAGTGCAGACTTGGTTAAATATCTAGTTATATACCTCAGTTGAAATATGTCTTGTGTCCCTGCTAGTGTCAGTTCCTCTGCCAAAAAATACTTGTCATGCTTTCTTTCCATCTTTCGCCATCTCTCTGTCTCTGGCTCTTTCTGGCTCTGTCTCTCTCACTTTCTGTGCCTCTGTGCCTTAGAGGAATAACAGCCACTTTGAACATGGTGGTCAAGAAAAAATAGCCAAGTAAAAAAAAAACACAACAATAAACACATAAAAAACAGGGCATAAGCCACAGAAAAAGCAACAATAATTAGGGAAAACGAAAATAAACAAAAATAGGGAAAACGATTAGCCAGTAATCCACAGGTAATCAAATCCACAAAATATAAATTGTCAGCAGATTAAAAAAAAATCTTACTGAATTCTAATTGTGCTTCAGTGAAAGATATTTTTTAGGCACTGGCTAATTTTCCAGATTAGCAGTGGCATATTTGATCCGAAGAGGATTAAAATGAATCATTTTATTTAACCCAAAGCCTGAGCTCTTCACAAAATAGTTAAAGCACACATAAATTGAAGCAGAAAAGAGTTTAATCTGAAATAATTTGAGAAATCATATGTATTACCCTATAAACAATGAAACAGTGAACAAATCTCTGAATTGCACATTACACAGAAGAATTACTGCCAAAATAATGCAGTTTTTACAGTTTTATTCTATTAACACTGCAGGAGTCGTATTGATGGTCTCCTATTTTTTATGATTTGAAGATTCTTTGGATTCATTTGTGATTTATTTTGTGATTATATGTGGTACATATAACACACAGAGATATTATATTCTTTAAGATTTCTCATCATGGCTAGAAAAGTAAAATAAAAGCAACTTTTCAAGAATGGACACTAAGATATAGCTTCATCTTAATCTATTTAAATCTTAATTATTCTTTCTCTTCATATCTTGATGATGGTGTTGCTTGGCTTTGTCGAACTGAATTAATTCCCAAATTAATATACTGCAAAACCATGAAGATGAGGGGTCAGATCCCTTGTGCAGCCTGTCAGTCTGACTGTCTTTCTGGCTGTCTGAGTGTCTGTAACTGCCATCAAGGGAGGAGGGATGACAAAGCAGTATTTTCTCGGTGCACTCTCAGCGTGTGCATACACGTGCCCTGAATCCTCGGCATCAGTTCTAAATGTGTATCAGGTCTTCCTCCTGGCTTAATATCCTCATGGGTGTCTAGAGTGCTTTGCTCTACAGAGGGAGCTTAACATTTGCATGACTCAGACTCTGCTTATTTAGCCAACATACAAAATCACTGCAGTTTAGATAACGAATCGCCTTCAATAATCTGTGGCTATATATAAACAAATCGTGATGCTATGCAAAATCACAGAAGACTGAAGCAAAATTTAAACGTTTCTCCCATCAGCAAATGTTGTCTCATGTTATCGTTCCATACTTAAGTCACAGGATGCTTCATGAGAGGAAAGCTTGGACATAGAGTAGAGTTTAAACCAGGCTGATCTCACCTACCTGTGAATAATAACACCTCTGCCTGGATGTGTTGCAGATCTGGTGGCGGCCACCAACGCCACCAACGTGAACATCCCTCAGATGGCTGACACGCTGTTTGAGAGGGCCACCAACGCCAGCTGGGTGGTTGTCTTCAAGGCCCTCGTCACCACCCATCACATGTGTGTCCACGGCAATGAGGTTAGTGGGCGGAAACAAGGTGGGCTGGTCAGGTGGTTCAAGCTTGATTCAAGTCCTTTTGGTGTAATTTATGTGTTATAAATTATATATTATGATGCATTTATATGAAGAATTGACCTTTTGGGGGCAATTTATTGAGTTTAACAGTGTGTCTTCTTTGAGATAAGCAATCATTATGATACAATCTTTAAATTAAAACCTAATTGGTTCCAAATGCTTAGTTTAGATGAATGCCCCTCCCTTGTGTAGGCTATCTACTGCAGTTGTCTGAATGATTTTTCTCAAGCTATTTGCTGCTCTCAGATCCATGCAGATGATGAACTTGGGAGGTTTTCACTTTAGAAACATGGAATTAGTCCTTTGGGTGCAGTGAGAGTTGCGGTCTGTGGTGCTGAAATGGGCCTGTCTGATCACAGATAGAGTAGAGTAGAATCAATTATGGCTTAACAACAAAGAGAAAAAGGGAGACTTGAACATTAGAGGTTCTGACCGCTGCTCTTCAAATACATTGAACTGACCCCTGGGGAGCCAAAGAATGAGAAGCTATTTGTGAAATGAAACCCGCAAGAATGGCTCCATATTGTTGTTCAAAAAGCACCATAAGACCAGTTCTAATTTAGAGGCCTTGTTTCCAACTGTGTTTTTTTTTTTTTTTTATTTTATTTTGGTTTCAACTATAATTGGATTGTTTCCTCCAGTGCACTTTTTCTCTTGTCCTCAGAGGTTCATTCAGTACTTGGCCTCCAGGACCTCGCTGTTCAACCTCAGCAACTTTATTGACAAAACCGGCTCCCATGGTAAGGGCATCTGAGTCTGAAAATGCAGTTTGTGTTTTTCTGAGTGCCTATCTGGCTGTATATGTGCATGAACAGCCTATATGTGCAAAATACAGAGTGATTGTCTTCCAGATGAGAACATCAGCGCATTACTCAGCATCTTAGAGTCTCTGGCAAGGTAGAGAGAAACAGGAAGAGATTAACATAAACAGAGCCATCTGGCAGATACAGGAAATTACTCAAATTGCTGGACATGCTGGACATGGTCATACAGATTTAACTGTATTCATGCACACATAATATGCACACACACTTACCATGCTAACCTGCAGTCTCAAACATATGCATGCATGTGCACATACATGTTGAGCTTTCATTGTCTCTAAAGTACTGCTTTAGTTAATTGATAGATATAAGTTTGTAAGTGTTTTTAAGTATTTGCAAACTAAGCTCATGAAACAAAAACAGCATGAGAAAAATGAATCTATGATCTTACCACAGTTTTGCTAAAGATTGCAATATATGGATGTGACCTTGCACAAAATTTCCCATAACTTAGTAGATAATAATGAAATTTAGACTACTTATTAAGAAGTGTTAAGGAACTACAGTATGTCTGCTAAGGCATTTTAAAATTGACCAGCAGGTATGATGACAAATGCCAAATTTGTACATTCTAATCAGTTCAGTTGAATTTCATGTAATTTGGCATAAATGTGCAGTATAGACAACTATTAGTCAAATGTCCAATATTTATTTCTAATTGCTGTATTTGGCCATGGCCCGTCAATGTCCCATCAATGAGGTGTTGGTAGGCCCACCAGATACTTTGCTTTCTACTGTTATGCAGAGCTCTGTTCACTCTCTGACACAATGTTTAATTTTTCCTCAGGCTATGACATGTCTACATTCATCAGACGGTATGGACGATACCTGAACGAAAAGGCCTTCGCTTACCGCCAAATGGCTTTTGACTTCACCAAAGTCAAGAAGGGGTGCGTCAGTCATTGTGCTCATAGGCCCCTCCCCTTTACAGCTCTCCATGACAGTGTTGTATGCTTCCTTAATCCAGTTATCCTGGAGACCTTCCCTTCCTCTACTTAAACCATGATGTCATTTGAAGAAATTCATGATAGATGTCCAATTAATCAGCAAAACCCTTATCATTTGAATGCATTTAAAAAAAAAAAAAAAGACATATCCTGTCATGAAATACCTCAGTCCCATGGCTAGTTTTAAATTTCCAGCACGTCTGATGGTCTCTCTGTTGTATCTAGTGCTGAGGGGGTGATGAGAACCATGACCACTGAGAAGCTGTTGAAAGGCATGCCCGTCCTGCAGACTCAGATTGACACACTGCTGGAGTTTGATGTAAGTCCACTTTTGGCTTTATTGTGACTCATAGTTTCCCATATGACATTCCTGGAGTAAACTTTTCCTTGTGCCTCCACTATATCCATCCTCTGTTCTCTCTCAGGTTCATCCCAAGGAACTGAACAATGGGATCATCAATGCTGCATTTATGCTTCTGTTCAAAGACCTGGTCAAACTGTTTGCATCCTACAATGATGGCATCATCAACCTATTAGGTCAGCTTCCAGAAGCAATGAACACATAAATTACACTCATATCTCTGAGGACTTTGTTTGTAAAGATCTCAGTATTACATTTTTTAGCATTAGACCATATAGCATGAATTTTCAAATCCATGAGCATTTGTAAACCACTTTTTTTTTTTTTAATGTTGTATATAGAGAAATACTTCAAGATGAAAAAGAGTGATTGTAAGGAGGCCTTGGAGATCTACAAGAGATTCCTGACCAGGGTGACCAAGATCGGAGAATTCATGAAACTGGCTGAGGTAGGGGACAACTAACAGCAGTCAACATGACCCTTAACTATGGATCTATAAAACCCTTAAACAGCCATTAAAGCAAAATTGTACTTTGGTAGAGTGCTGGATTTATAGTTACCTGGGTGTATATGAGTTCACATGGTGGTGAAATGTCCTCATTTGTTGCTCTGTACTTCCTTGGGCTGTTAACCCAGAATTCTGTGTTTTTATCTCTCCATTCACTTTGATAGTATGGAAAAACAGGTCTCAAAATAGCATAAATGAATGCAAACAAAGCAGATTATATACTTTTTTTTCTTTCTTTCTTTCTTTCTTTCTTTCTTTCTTTTTTTTCAGCAAATTAAACATCTTCTTTCTCATTATTTTTCCCATTGGAATTGCAACATAGATCCGGCAGGTAATGTTCTGCCGGAAACTTCCACATTGTAGCCTTGTGCCAGGAAGAAAAAACCTGACAGTACTTTCACAAATAACTGTAATTATATGAAAAAATGTGGGGGGGTTTTATGTTTTTTTACATTGGCATAATCCACGTCATTCGCTTTTGTCCATGCGCCAAAAATTTGGGAGCTGTTGAATGGAGTGAATGGAGAGATACAAATACAGCAACTAGTGAGGATACTTCAGCACTCTGTGGACTCATATCACACCCAGCACTCTAGTTCAATTTTGCATAAAGGGCTATAAAGCTTGAATTTGAACTTGGATATGACACTACGGGGAACCACATTAAAGACATTTGGCAGAAATATTTCCAGGTTTCAATAAAGGCTACAAATGAATGGAATTGTATTGTGCTTTGGTGCTGTGTGGTGTGGTAATGCTGCATTTATCTTCTTTTTCCCTCAACAGACAGTTGGAGTTGACAAAAATGACATTCCAGACATCAACTATGTAAGTCACCACCACATATAGTCTTTCTCATTTTTAATTTGTTTTTTGGAAGAATTGGTACTTATGAAAAAAATAAAACATAATGCAGGTCACAAAATTACTTCAATCCCGGCTCACCCTCCACACTCACAGCAGATACACACACTCAAACACAGATGTCTGATCCAACATAATCTCCCTCTCAGTGTCTCCATCCGGGAGTAGTGGTAGATCTAGCAGACTCAGACGATGAGGACTGTCTCTTTAAACCTCGTGCGGAGGAGGTAACCATAGAAACACAGGGTGGCCCAGCAGAGTGCCTGTTTGCAGGATGGGGTGTTAGCATGCTGATGATACATTATTGGGCTTTCAACTGACAGACACATTTATTGTGTGTGTGCATGTGTCTGGATATTGCAGTGAGGTTTTTCCAAAGTCTGTCTCTCTCAACATTTAACCACTGTTTTTTGTAACTGGCAATGGTGCCTGTTGGTGACAATTGAAATGTTAGCATGAGTGTAATGCATCGTCTGACAACCATGCATTACAATTAAGAAAATGGTAGGAAAAGATTACTTAGTGATTACTGGTGGTTTTTTTTTTCTCTTTCTCAGGCTCCTAGCAGTATCTTGGAGTCTCTGGAGACGCACATGAACGGTCTGGAGGATGTGAAGGGTGGAAAGAAGGGGTAAGAGGTTCTTTTTTTAAAAAAAAATAGCCTTACCCTCTATTTTCATTTTGACTGCTGCTCAAGCATAGTGTGACCACATAATACCTACACTGCCAGAGCAGTTGGGTCCTCAAAATAAAAAGGAAAAAGGAAAAAGAAAGTAAGATTGACACTAACTGATGTAGACATGAGAAACTACCTGCCTGTCTCTCCTTTTCTTGAGTTGTGCAATAAAGAAACTCGAGGAATCAAAAGGCCTGTGAACAAAAACAAGCCCTGTGTTCAAGTTTCACCCAGCAGGTGTGCTCCAAACTCGACTGTACAATCTTTCCATAATTTCCTTTAACCATTCCTCTCTTCTTATCCCCTTTTTATGTTCATTTGGAATCACCAGTGAAGGGTGAGCATATATGTTTTGCTTGGAGTTGACTAACGTCTTAGAAAAGTAACTGTGTAGATGTATTTAGATGAAGTGCTTTGTTGAGTAATTTTCCTCCAGGTAAAGTCACACCAAATTCACATGTGAGTTACTGATGTGATCCCCATGTGAATAGCACTAATGTGTTAACATCTTTTCTGGTTAAAGCAAGATGACCATTATGCACTATAACAAGATGTATACATGGAAATGCGTTGTGTACAGATGTGATTACATATGTGGGTTGTAAAAGGGATGTTTTGATTTGTAACATTTATGATATTAATGTGACATTATGTCATCACATATGTATTATCACATGCTGAGGTGACATGTAATGTGAATCAGCACATGAAGAGTTTTGTTCCAAAATGAGATATCCACCATTTAAAAAAATTAACTAGCTCTTACAAAATGATTACGGGCACAAAATAAGAACATTTATGGATACTTTTTAAAGAGAAGTAGTTCACTGGATTCTTCATATTTTCCATTATGAACATTCCTTATATATTGTTTTGGAAATGAACTCTTCTTATGATCACATGCGATGCAATCCATCTGGTTGTTTGATTTCTTGAATTTTGATTTTGTAGACCATTTCTATAGATCCATCAAACTCTTTACAGTCACTGTCAAGCGGACATACATACTCTTGTCAAAGACACTTACTATTCCGTTTACTCTTCCTCTCTTTCAGGTCTCCAACAAAGGTAAGATAAACATTTGAAACAGTCTGCTTTCTCATTTCATCAATTGCCTCTGTAGCCTCTCCTTTGTGAGCAACTGGCCACTAAATTGAGCCTCCCTGTCTATTTAACAGGGGTCTCCTACAAACAATGTGTCTCCAACTTCAACTCCAGCCAAATCTTCAAATGCTGTTCCCACGCTGCAGCCTCCGCCTGGTGAGAGTGCTGCTGCCGCTGCCACAGCTGCTCCTGAGCCAGCCGAAGAGTGAGTCCTGTCCTGTCCTGTACCCTCTCTGTCCAAAGGGTTGAGCTCATTTCTTGTGTCTTTGTGTGATCTCAGGATTTGGTAAAGTAATTTTTTTGTTGTTGTTTGGCATAAATAAGTGCAACAAGCGTGGCCCCTCTGAAGCTGGTGCCTTTGCTTGTTTGATGCATGTCAGGGGAAGGCAGGTAGTGAAAGAACAGGGTTTGTACATTTGGTCTGAAAGTGGTACCAGATGAAAGGTCATAAAGTCAGTAAAATAACAGGGTCATCCTTTGGGTGGCATGAATGTCTTTTCCAAATTTCATGCTAATCTGCTGAATAGATTCTGAGTTATCAAACTTGACATTTCAGTCTGAGGATGGCACGACAGGTCATAGGGTCATCAAAATCAAGAGGAATCTTCCTTTGTGGGGTATGAATGCACCCACCAAATATCATTGCAGTCCATCAATAACTTACATTTTTAGTAAGTAAGTAAGTAAGTGATACAAAGCCTAAACTGACCTGAATGCTTTATAAGAGCACAGCACAACAATGCTGTACAAAAGGACATTAAAATACAAAGTTAAAAGTAAAAATAAACAATAATGAACAATAAGGGGTCAATACAAAATTATAGACATGACAACAAATTGAAAGATTAGTGGGCCATAAAGGCCAGTGTCTTTAGCCTAGATTAAAAAACACAGATGATGGAAGCACATCTAACATCTAACGGCAACTGGTTCCACAAATGTGGAGCAGTAACTTCAAACACCTTGTCACCTATTAGTCTTAGTTGTGATTGTGCGACATATAAGAGAGAATTGTTGACAGATCTGAGAGACCTAAGAGCTGAGTGCCAGCGAATAAGGTCGGTGATATCAGATGGAGCCTGGCCATAAGAGCCTTGAAAGCAGTTAGCGAGGTCTTGAGTTGAATTCTAAAATGGTCGGGAAGCCAATGAAGAGAGACTTGGGCTGGGTGATGTGCCTGTATGTTTTAGTACCAGTCAGAATCTTTGCAGCTGCATTTTGGACCATCTGCAGGGAAGTTAATGAGCACCAGGGAAGGCCTAAATAAAAGGAATTGCCATAGTCTAGTTGTGATAAAATGAAGGCATGAATAACATTTTCCAGGTCATGGAAAGACAGAATTTGCTTTCGTTTGGCAATGGTTCTTAACTGGTACTATTTTTAACAGCAGAACTTGTCTGTTTGTTAAGGCAGAGCTCAGAATCAAACATAACACCCAAGCTAGGACACCTCACCCCATATTTGACTTCACATATGCTTTGAGATAACTTAGTTTACTGGCAAAATAGCTTCTGGACTTAAAAGGACCAAAGATAATTACTTCAGGGTTGTTACTGTTTAGCTGAAGGAAATTATTTGCCATCAAGCCTCTAATGCCCTCAAGACAGTCTAGGAGAGGCTGCAGGGAATCCCTAGACTTTAGTGAGAGGTGCAGCTGTGAATCATCGGCATAGAAGTGGCAGGAACTGTTTCTAATGAGGTTTTGAAGAGGGAGCATGTACAGGCAGAACAGAACTGGCCCCAGGATGGATCCTTGAGGGACCCCATAGGTGACAGGGACAGAGAGAGAGGAAAAGTTACCTATCACCACTGAGAATGTCCTATATTTAAGAGAGGATTTAAACCTCTTTGGTGCTGTACCCTTAAACCCGACCCACTGTTTGAGACATGTCAAAGGGATCCACAGTGTCAAAGGCAGCGCTATCCAGATCCAGTAAAACCAGGATGACATTTTCCCCAGTGTCAGCAGAGAGTAACAGGTCATCTGTCAACCTTAACAGAACTTTTTCAGTGTTGTGCTTTAAATGGATCAAGTATCTTGTTGATATTCAGGAATGGTTACCATTTGGACAGGACAGTTTTTCCATTATTTTTGAAACATGGCAATTTAGAGATGGGTCAATAGTTACTTAAACATTTAACATCAAGGTAATGATTTTTTAGCAGAGGCTGGATGTGTTTTAAACATGCAGGGACCATGCGAAAGGCTGAGCAAGAATTAATAAAATAACCTGAATTCCAGGGCCAAGTTTCCGTTATGATATGGGAGGGCTCAATCTAATGATGAGCTGCTGAACTGAAAACTTCAGTGAAAAACTTCAAAAACTTCCCACACATGTCCACACAACATTGTGATAGAGATAGAATAAAGTTCAAATAGAATATATAGTGCTGAACACAATTTTCGATCTGTGAGAATCTAATCTCGGAGAAATATTTCTCTACTGGCTTTTTTGGATGCTGTTTGGAAATTGGCCCAACAGTTTTTAAATATTTCAAATGAAACTGAGAGGTGATCTTCTTTCCATCTCCGCTCAGCTTTCCAACAGGCCTGCCTAAGAAAACAGGTTGAATTGTCCAGCCTAGGATAGGTCTAGGATAGCTGAGCAGAAACAATGGAAAAGGGACATTTGTGATACTGCATATAAATTTGACATTTTGAGATTTGTGCAAGAGGAAAGGTCATGAATTCGCCCAAATTTACAGGGTTTATTCTCTGAGTATCTTGAATGTGCTCACTAAATGTTATGTCAGTCAGACCAATAGATTATGAGATATCTATTTTGGCAACATCATTGGAGCTAAGTGCTCATTGCTGTGGTGATTTTGCCCTGCAGCTCACATCACAGATCACATGTCAAACAGTGCGTCCAGTACACTGAAGTTCCTTTCTTTGGATTTTCTTGCAATTAAGTTTGCATCTCTGTGGATGAGGCTTGTTTCCTTTTCCATCCAGTCACAGTGGCCGTTGCTGCTTATGCTTGATATCCAGTTTTTCTGCTATTTATTCCAAACAACAGTCCCGTGTGTCAGATGTTTAGAGAAGCAAATGTGGAAAATGCACTTGCTTTCATGAACTTGGAATGAATCGAAAAACAATTGTCCACAGAGACTGGAAAAGTGGAGATTCATTTAGACGAGAATGTCATGCTTTATTACTTTAAGTGAAGCCAAGAGGATAATGGAATACATTTTCTCTCTCCCTAAGTCTCTGTCTGACACTGAAACCCTCTCTCTCTTTCTTGCTCTCTCCACAGTTCTTTGTTGGACCTGGATCCTCTGTCCTCCTCAGGCCCCTCAGTACCGTCAGCCGCTCCCACGTCTTGGGGAGGTGAGTTTCCCTCCTCCCTGTTAAACCAGCTGCCCTTTCAACTAGAGGGCATGCACATCCACTTGCCAATATTTAAACTGAGCCACAGTCAGACAGCTAAATGTGAAATAGGTCATTTTTTAAAGTGGATATCAACGTGCACTTCAGTCATATAACTTAACAAGTCATTTAGTCTCATATTCAGTATTAGAATGTTTCTTTTATTAAAACAAGATTGAATCAGGTTTCTTGATGCCAGTGGGCTGATCTGCATTATTCACCCTTGTTTCAACATATTTATACTTTTTCCCAGAAAAAAAAACCCTCAAACAAGTAAAACTACATTGTAAACATGTGTGATTATACCATTCAGCTATCATTCAGCTTCAGTTAGCTTTACAAATAAAACTTTAATCATAATTTGTTTCAGCTAGTGGATATCAAACTTTTTGAGTGAGGTTAATATTTTTTCATTGAACAAGATAAAATATGTTTCCCCTTTCCCCTCTTTTCTGCTTCCACAGACCTGCTGGGCTCTGGTGAGTATCACCCCTCATGCCTCTTGTCTTTAAGCTCTAGTTTAGTCCAGCCTAGTTTGAAGCCATCCTCCAGGTTACCTTGATTGCAGTTCAGGAGCTGGATGTCAGAGTGACTCACAGTGCCACTGGCTTTTCCCCCCAAGACACCTTTCCTGTGAGATCCAGCTTGAACTGAAATCGAGGTGACTTGGAGTCAGTATCAGTGTGTTAGTCCTTCAGTAACACTATAATGCACCAAAGCCACTTGGTCGCCTCCCTGTTTGTCTCATAGTGCTGTTCTCTCTGGTCTTAGTCTGAGTAGTCTCTCTTTGTTTCTCTCTGCTTTCTCTCTCCCCTCCCTCCACATACTCCGTTGTTTGTTTTTTGGTTTATTATGGGGGCTGTTTTGGTTGACAATTGTTTTCTATTTTTATTTTTATTTTTATTTGTTGGTTACTAATGGATGACATTGGGTACCTTTGCTATTGTGATTTGATTCAAATTTGAATTTACCTTTTTTTTCATTTTATATTAATTAATTTTAATATTCTTACGTATTTATTTATCTATTGTTGGTCAATCAATTCCAAATTATTTTAATTGGGTTTAATTTGAATTTGAACTGTTTTGGCTTGCTTTCCTGCGTTGATTTGTTTATAATGGTGACTTAATTATTTTGGTAACTCTTTTGGGGTTTACTTTGGTACCTTAATTTGGGGATTTCGAATGCCCCACTGGTACTCGCAGAAATGGGCGATTCCTTGCTATCTGAACCCACCCTCACGGCAGAGCCCGCCCCCTCCCCTGCAGCAGCACCGCCCACTCCTGCAGCGGCAGAACCTGGAGTCTCTCTAGCCCCTCCCACTAGCACAGCAGCCGCCACCTCCCCTGGCGCCGCCAATATGGATCTGTTGGGAGGTCAGTGGGCTTCCAGAGAATTCTCTACGAAAGAATTACTCCGGAAAGCTCAACCCTAAAACCCATCACACGATACGACAGCACAAGAAAGCATTGCATGTTCACACACGCATATTTAGACACAGTCCTGCTGATAATGACATGTGTCGTCTGTATCCTGCAAGCAAAGTTGTTTCATCATAAAAATATTTACATTTTCTGCAGTCAAGTAGAAGAAGCTGTTTTTTCTTTTGATAATGATGCCTATTTCTTCATTTTCAGCTGTCAGTTATCTAAAAAAAAAAAAAAAAACCCTTGCAGGATGCTGATGATATAAAGAAAGACTCTCACATAGACACACACACATACAGTTTCATGCCCACAAACATTTTGTAATTATGTACAGCCCACACACTCACCCCCAGCTTGCACATAAACACATTGCCGCAGACATTTTCACGTGCGTCTTGTTTGATAGGCAAACATGCTTTTCTTTGACCTCAGTGAAAAGCAATTCTATCAAACCCTGTCACATTGCTACAGCTACAAACAACAGCTGCAACACCTGTAGTCTCTGCTTTGTAGTTGAATTTTTAGACATACCCTGGCCTTTGTAGATAAAACCTTGCCGCTGTGCCTCCTGTCTGTGTTCCCATTTGTCTGATCACCTGTCAGTCTTTCATGTCATAAATCAGTGTTGTATTTTTTTCCAAAGGGTACTCAAGACAAATGACAGTAATTTCCAATTTTCTGCAGTACTTTCTGCATCAGCTGAATAACTGAATGTATGCAGTTAAAGTCAATCGTTCCATTTTCTATTCAAATGCTGTATGCTGATCTTCATTTTCTCTTTTCCTCATCATCTTTCTTGACTCTTGACTCTCTTTTCCTCTCGATCACACTCTTTTTTCACACTTTTTTCTTCATCCGTTCGTCTCTCTCTCTCTCTCTCTCTCTCTCTCTCTCTCCCTCTCTGTGTGTGTGTCTGTCTGTCCTCTGGCTATTTAATGCCGGGGTTTTGCGTGAACCTCAGATGCGTTTGCAACACCTGCTCCTGCCACTGAGGCCTCTGCAGCAGCTGATGCTGGGGCTGCCACCACACCCACCCCAGCCGCCAACTCTGGAGCTGGTGGGTCACTGAAAGTCTGTTGGTGTGTGTGTGTGTGTATGTGTGTGTATGTGTGTGTGTGTGCGTGTGCGTGTTTGAATGAGTATTACCTGTAATGGCGAAGAACATCGCCTATAAGCTCTTTGTGCATGTGTGCGGGTACGTATGTTTTTGAGTGTATGGATGATATTATCAGGGACAGTAGGCTTGTAGGGGGCGTAGTTGTTGCTGCTGGTCTCTGGATGGTGCTATTTTTGTTGCCATGGAGACTGATGATAATGTTTTTCCTTGTCAGTTGTTATCTTAGGGTGTCACAAGAAATTACACTTGTTACATTTCTTGTCATAAGGATGGTTGCCCGCGGCGGTTGTGGTGGTTTAAGCTGCAGTCTGAAGGTTTGTTTTGGACGATTATACTGTTGAGGTGCTCTGTCGGGTCCCATTCATTTTTTTCCATAGGAGATATTATTTTTTTCTCGCTGACATATTGATGCACATTTGCTGCGTGTGCACTAATAATGTGGTCTGGACTGTTCATAGAAAACTGCAATGTGTGGAGTGGAGCTCTGCATCTTCTGTCTCCTACTAATATTCCCATTTACTTCATTCCTTCCTTCCTTCCTCTTCAGCTTTCATAATCACAGCACTATTTTCATCATCATCTTTTCCTGGTTCCATTAAGTCTAACGTTGTCCTTCCTCTCCACGTGTTGCATCCCCTCCATGCCTCTCCCGTCCCCCAAAGATCCCTTTGCACCCTCGGACAGTAGCTCCAACGTGGCGTCCTCTGGGCTAGATCTGTTCGCCATGATGCCAGAGGAGAGTAGCCCTGGAGGTGCGCTGGACGCCTGCTTTAGCTCCGCGGTGTCCCCTTCCCCCTCCCCGCTCTTCACCTCCACATCCAACACCATCACCACCACCGCGACCATATCAGCACCCCTGACACCCAACGCTTCCAACCCTTCGACAGATCTTTTTGGTGGTAAATGTTAAAAGACGTGTGTGGTTTGATCTTAAATTTCCTCCTCTCCCCTCCTCTCGTCTCCCATCTCTCTTCCCCTCCCTGTTTTCTCTTATCTCTCTTCCTTCATCAAGCTAATGTGCACATATTGATGGCTCTCTCTCATCACAGCCTGGCTGCTCCCTGTTCACTTCTCCCCGCGTTGCCTTCCATTCTCCAGATGTGACTTTGAACAGAATCAGCTTTCATCATCATTTAAAAAGTGTTTGAGCATTTTAATGCCCTGTGTCTCCGCATGCGCACGTTGTTTGTAGATCTCTTTGATTCCATGCCAGATGCGAACATCACCAAAGCAGACCCCGCTCCCAGCGCTGACTTGTTTGCAGCAGGTACCCAGTCCCACCCCTCCTGTCCTCCTTCTTCCTCTCATCTCTCACATCCCTTCCTCTCTTGTTTTTCTGTCAGCTTGGTCCCTGGCCTTGATCAGCGAAGGAAAAAAAATAATTGAGATTGATGCTCTTACGGGTCGGCCACAGGTTATTCAGCTATGCTCTGGCTCCTCCTCCACTTTCTCTGAAACATTTACTGAAGCACGCTGACATCTCTCCCGTTCCAGCATGTTTTGCAGTTGTCAAATGTGCACTGATAACAAAACAACATTAACAGCCACGTGTTTGTTTGTACTCTAAATGCCATCTCCACCTTGCCCTCCCCAGCGGATGTGTTCTCCTCCCCCGCCCCAGTCCTCTCCTCCGCACCCCCACCCAAACTGGACACTGGAGCCATCATGAACCTGTTTGGTGGTGGGTAACTCACCACCCTCGCTCGTTTCTTCAAAGAAGAGGAGCAGAATCTGCGAAGGAGATTAAATCGATCAGTTCATGTTTTTGATGACTGTCATTCAAGTCATCAAGGCTTCATAATGGTCATGACTGCTGGGTTGTACCTCTAGGCATCAGCTGCAATATCTTGTATCATTGATTGATTTGCAAGAATGGGCACTGCATGTTTTTTTTTTTCTTTCTTTCTTTTTTTCCGCTTTTTGGTCAGTTTAGGCTCATCTTGGTTGGTAGTGGGTAAGAGTTATGTTTCATGGGTATGAGTCTCATTGCTCATGAACTTTAGGATGTAAGCACAAGCCATTTATCAAAGACCTGGAGACGTTTGATTTTATTAGATTATTTGAGTCTTAGATGTCTTGATTAGGATAAAGACACTAGCTGGTATGTGTCTAAAAAGACAACAAAATAGAACATGAATGTTTTTTTATGTATTATATGGGTGCATGTGTATTTATATACTGTATGTACACATGCACGTACATAAGCTACTCTGACTGCTGTTTGAGTGTGTGGGTGCTGTTGTGTGACTATGTACGAGTGTGTTCAAAAAGCTAAACACCGTGTTTTCCAGGTTAAGTCAATGCATGTGTGATACTGTGATATTTTCATGCATTCCTTTAACACTACACTGTTTGTTTGGCATTCTCAGTGTGGAGCTGAAGGCTGACTTTTACCCCTTCTTTGCCCTCATGCTGCGATGGAAATGGTCTGGTATGTTTTGGTCTCACCTGCCAGAGTCCGCTGGAGGAGAAGCCCCGTCCGCTGCCCCTGGAGCCGAACTGATGTCAGGTAAGCAAACGGAAACAAGCAGCCACTCTGTGCATGCAGAGCACACCAGCAATGGAAGGCACACCAACATATTGTGGACATTCCAGAAACACAGAGAGACTTCCATTGCACTGAAACACATTGTACTGCAATTATTAAACTGCAATGTTCAGAGGAAATCACGTCATGCCTTATGTGGTTCCTACTATTTGGGTGCTTTGCTCAAAGCACGTAATTAACATCATCCATTTGATTACTCACACCTGTGGTTTGCCAAGCAACATGGTTGTTTTTTGGCAATAAAATCTGTTACTGGTAATTATAGGGCAGTAACCAGTGAATATTTTTCATCGTTGATGATCCCTATCATATCTAAAGCAACGTCTTCAAGTTGGTTCCTTAGTCTGAACAACAGGCTCTAACTTGCAAAAGTTCGTAATTTTATACATCAGCCAGACACTTTTGTCAGGCACAAATGATCTAAGATTGACATAATATATAAATCACAGCACAACCAATCAAACAGTCATGAACTAACATATGACAACATGTCATTGTTGCAGTTGCAGTTTTTTGTGAATGAAAAATCAGGAGGTTTTGCAATTTACACCAGTGTTGAGGATAACCTGCTTTCTACATTTACTCTGTTTAAGTTCCTACGCACCTGCATAAAGATGATTCAGAAGTCGTTTGTTTGCATTTCGTAACGATGAGAAACCGCAAAAAGCAAGTGATCATTAGCATTTGTCAGGCTTCAACCAGCAAATGTTTGACATTTTTACTCGATAAATGACTAAATTTATTAATTGATCATCAACATTATAATCTATTAATTTTCTGTTGCTAACACCTCATTTTAGTGGGCTGCAAATTTCACGTTAAGTAGGTGATAATTCACAAGTAATATGTAACGTATTTGAAATTTCTTTAAAATTACCCCCAACATTGACCTCAAAATGGATGCAAAATTGAAATTTTTACTTTTACTCTCTCACCAAATTCATTCTAGATGAACCAAACCATTAGATCATAGCAATGAAACAAGGGCTGCCTCTGGTCATAGAAATTGTGGAATATCATGAAATCTTGAGACTGCCTTTACATGTGCGGCTTGAATGTGACTTCATTTCTGTGCAGTTTAGTTTTACTGGAGTTCTGCAGGAAAACCATTGAATAAAAATCATAATTCGCTTTCCAGCATCTCGAACATTTGTAATATTCAGAATGAGTTTGGTGACACAGTAAAAGTTTCGGTTTTGAGGTAAATGTTGATGTAATTTGCAAGTAATTTCAAAGAGATTTCAATTATTACCAACTTACTATGGAATTCATGGCCCACTAAAATGAAGTGTTTCCGTTCTACTAAATATGAATATGGAGAATAAAAAAGCTTTCATGTTGGCTGTTTTATACTTCATTCATTCATTCATTCACACACCAGATACAGAGTGCACATTCTTTGTTAACCGACCGTGTTGTGTGTGCAGTTTTTGTGTGACCGTAGCCCGTTTCTGTGTGCCTGTCACATGCCGGTGAACGGCGTCTGGTCCGCTCCGCAGTCCACTGGACTCTAACTCTCTCCATATATGGTCATGTTTGCGTCAGCTCCGGATCTCCACACATGCATCTTGTTGCCGTGGTTATAAGTCTTGTGGGAATTCCTCTGCTGTTTCACGCCTTTCTTCACTCGCACAACTTGGTAACCATAGTGACTGTTGTCATGGCAACCGGCTCACCTGTGTTCCCTGGTCATCTCGCCTGCCGTTGGTCTTCACGTTATATAACTGATGGTCTGCAAATACTACTGCTTTGGGGCTTAACTCTCTCTCCTCCCTCCGTCTCTGTTTTTGTATTTCTTTTATTCTCATAATGCCCTCTAATGGTTTCATTTCACCCACTCCTTTATAACCCCACTGCATTTTTCCTCTCTTTCTGGCATCCTGTGCATTTTACCTTCCCCTCTCTCTCTCTCTCTTGCTCTCTCTCTCTCTTTCTCTCTCTCTCACTCCCTCTCTCTCTCTCGCTCCATCTGGCTCTTGGGCTGGCTCATTGCTTGCTTCGTGCCATTTGATTGGGTGAGTTTCCTGGCTCTTTAACACGCTAATTTCCCACAGTGCACTGCTGCATTGCAGTGGTGCAAGCTCAGCTGCACTGTCCCCTCCACCAGATGCCTGATGGTTTAGGAAGCGTGCATGAAATAGCACTATAATTTAATGCTTCTTTAGCAATTAGCTTAGCCTCATCTGAGCTGCAGTGCTTTTTTTTCCCTCATCACAATTTGTGCAGCAGTCATATAGCAACGCTAAAATAAATTCACAATCATTTTTTTTTAGCACTGAGAAATATATTATTGACATGCCACATGGTTTGATGGTAGGCTATTTTTGTAGAGAATATTATAGATGTCATGCAGAAAAAAATTCAAGTTTGTATTCCTCATATACATATAGATTGGAGTAGTTCTTATTCCCCAGATTGCAAATTAGTAGTAGGCTGTAGCTGACCTGACAGATGTCTCCTGTTGCAGACAAAGCTAACTATACTGGTGTGAAATTACTGTCATGTTACACAGACTCTTATTACAGACAGTGGAAAAGAAAAGTGTTTGTGATTTGAATATATGGAAATGAATACTTTAATTAATACCCCTCCCTTTTATTATAATTGGCTTAACACTACATTTATGTTTCCAAATTCTATTTATTATATTACCACCCTCTCTAGCTTACATTCCTGTGATCTCCTCTGGTCTCTGTTGTCATGGAGACATCTGTTGGTTGTCATGGCAATCCACAGTAGTACGGAGGCCTGCTCCTCAGCTGTGGTGAGAGTGAGTGTTGGAGGATGCTAACGTCCCTGTCTTTCTCTTTCTCTCTCTGCCCTCTTCGCCCTCTCTGCTCCTTCCCCTCGCCCTCCTCTAGTGTTTGATGGATTAGGGGATGTCATGAAACCCGCTGCCGCCCCCCAGGCCGGAGACCTCGACGCCACCATGGCTAACATGGCTGGTAGTAAGTCGTCACTCAGATCAGTTTACCTCCAGGGACTGAGCTGATATCGATCCTGGTTTAATTTACCTTTAATCACTCCGATAGTGAGACTGACCAAAGTTTTACCGCATGTTGTTGTATAGCCAAGCTTTGCTCATATCCATAGAATTATATACACTACTCACAAAAAGTTAGGGATATTTGGCTTTTGGGTGAAATTTATGGAAAATATAAAAAGTTCACGCTACAGTGATAATATATCATGAAAGTAGGGCATTTAAGTAGAAGCATACACTGGTGATTTCCTCATCTCAAACAATTTCTTGAAACAAAAGCCAACAACAGTGGTGGATATACCACAACAAAAAATGTCAGTGTCAATAACTTGTCATGTGCCCTTGAGCATCAATTACAGCTTGACAACGACGTCTCATGCTGTTCACAAGTCGACTTATTGTCTGCTGAGGCATGGCATCCCACTCTTCTGGAAGGGCGGCCCTCAGGACATTGAGGTTCTGGGGTACAGAGCTCCGAGCCTCTACACGGCGACTCAGCTGATCCCATAGGTTTTCTATGGGATTCAGGTCTGAGAAAGTGCAGGCCACTCCATTTGAGGTACCCCAGTCTCCAGCAGCCATTCCCTAATGATACGACCTCGATGAGCTGGAGCATCAAACACCTGATGTGAATTTTGCCGTTAAACTCCTTGTTAGAGAACAGCAACTTGTGCAAAAAGTACTGAAACATTGAACAGTTGGACATGTGGATTCAAAAGTTTACAGAAGGTCACATTAAGTTCACCTGTAAAGGTTAGAATGCATTTTAGGTTCATCCTGAAATTTCACCCGAAAGCCGAATATCCCTAACTTTTTGTGAGTAGTGTATATTCCTGTTGAGATCCCAAGATGACAAAGATAAAGATGATGAGTTTCCTAATAACAGGAAAATTTTTATTTTTATTTTTATTTTTATTTTTATTAATTTTATCAATAATGAAGCTATAAAAACAGGGAATAATAGGGATTTTTTTCTCAAGATGAGCTTGTGACAAGTTGATACAGGATGTTGATGTGACATTGTTGCATGTGCGGAAAAAAATGTAATTTGGTATGTACTTGATGGGAAATTTAAGGGGAAATCAGGGGTGTAACGTGACAACAGTGTGTGTTAAACTAAAGGAAAACTGAAATTTTCTCGCTGTCTCTCCATCTATCTTGTACACAGATCTTACGATGGGAACCCCAGCGGCTCCTCAGGTAGCTCCCCCAAGTTGGGGTGCACCCATGGTAAATGTTGTCTGTGTCTTATAGCATGGAGTGGAGCCGCATGGCAGTGACAGGCAGGGCATGGAGCCAATCACAACCATTGCCCTCATCTGGCTCTCCAGGGTCCAGGTCCAATCATAGAGCTGGGAAGCTGAGAGTTGTTGATCGACGTTATTAAAATGGCACATTTCATACAACTCCTGCCTTTGACTTGTTTACAATCTGAGGCAAAAGAAAATGTTCAAGAAAAGACAGTGTTCAGAAGACTTTTTTTCTAGAATACCTTCTGGAGAGTGATGAAGTGGCAAAAGTTAGTGCTAAATTAAGAAGCTGTTGCTTGGAAACAACTTCTTCCCTTCTCTTCGCACAAAACTTTCAGCCTATGCAAACTGCTTGATACTAAAACTCACCTCCCTCATTTGCACAATTGATTCTTAAGGATACATACGTTATTTTGAGTTGTAAGTTATATGGGGCTCCATACAGAGCACCTCTGATACTCCCATCTCAAGCAGGCCAGTGACAAGCTTACCTTCTGTTCTGTAAATGCTTGTGCATGGGCAAATAAAGAATAGCTGAATTCACAGGTTAAGTCAGGGCTTGTGCTGTGCTGTGGTTGTTTTGTTGCTTGTTTTGTGTCTTGTCCAGATGTCCAGGACTCATACAGCAGTTTGTCTTTTTTATCTGTGCATCATTTATAGTTTTCTTTGTGGCCGTTGTCATGTGTTTGTGTGTGTGTGTGTGTGTTCCGTTGCTGTGCCTGTGCCTGTGTTAAATGTAGTGTAGTAACATCCCAACTCCTCTCCCTCCCCCTCCACACCTTTAGACTGTTCCCATGGGGCCCCCTCCTTTTATGGGGTCTTACCCCAGCTTCAGCATGGTAAGACCATCCGTCTCAGACCACTGGTCCAGGGACATTAGGAACACTGAACATAGCCACTTACCCCATTAGGTGGCCCACGCACACTTCAGTTTCCCAAGACTGAGTCTTACTGTCCTTCTTTTCCTCTGTTTGTCTCTGAAAGCCTGGGGCACCGGGGGCTGGAGCTCCAATGATGCCCATGGTGAGGCCAGGCTTCCCTGCAGCGGGAGCGACCCCGGGAGCCCAGGTAAAATGAAAGACTAACACAAATACAGACAGACATAAGCCTCTTTCATGCATGTGCTTTCCTTGAAATGTGCAGGAACACTTCCTGCATGAGTTTATGTGTGAATGGAGCCAGGGATCAATATTCAGGGAAATCTGTTCCGCCAATTTCCCACCTCAAGAGCTGGTAACATTTCAGGGAAAATGCCGGTAAAGGCAATGACATTGCAGGGATGGGCACATAAAGGGTTACATCTGTCTGATGAAAGACACTTTCTCATGTGGAGTGAGTGGACCAATCACAAGACTCTACTGATATATTTGAATCCACAATTTTGTTTGCAGTTGTCTTAATTGCAGGTGATTTGAGAACTGCAGTAGAAGTTTTCCTTTTTTTTTTTCAAGAAGGGCTGGAAACTGGACAGATTCAGAAATAAGGGAGCTCCTCTCAGTCTGTTCACAGGATGAAACTGATGAAGGCAGTTGTGTAGAGCAGTTAGTGATGCTACAGTGTACAAGAAAATATCAGCAATTCTATGTGAGCACTGCATAATGAGGCAGAACAGCCAAGTCTTAAGTCCCTTACCCCATCATTTCATTGCTATGGCATATGTAAATAAGACACAAGATGGAAATGTTCCTGAATGCAGCTGCATCTGTGAAGACTGAAAATCACTAGCAGTGCTTGAAAGGTTATCCCAGTAAATTCCCAGAAACTATGTGTACCGAGGCTACACACACACACACACACACACACACACACACATGCATAATCATATATTCACAAAAGGCGTTTGAGTGCTAAAAGTAGATGTGTGTGCAGATGTCTCCGGGGATGGGTCAGAGCCCCAGGAAGCCCCCACCTCCGAGGAACGCTCTGGATGACCTCAACATTAAGGACTTCATGTAGACTGGCTGACCTGTAAGCCCCAAGGTGGGTCTGCTGTCTCTTTGGCTCTGTCTCAAACACAAGGAAGCTTCTGATTTGGGTGTTTTTTTTTTTTTTTTTTTTTTCTAGATAGCAAGTACATTCTTTAGATTGCAGCACTGCCTCATTCAAGCAGGACATCGTACCTTCCTTAGGCTGATTTTCAAACACACAGTGGCTCCTCGCAAGTATTAAATCCTGCAAGGCCTGGCAGTGTCAACCAAGAGGTAGAGGAGAAACTAAATTTCACCAACTTCTATTTAAAATTATTGGTGGATGGAAGACCTTTGAACAGCGTGCATTTGTAATGAGGAATCCAGTGGTAGGACCTGCAGAGCTGAGGAGGTTATGTTTGTGAAAAATAACACATCAGACATTTTCATGTCTCAAACAGCCAAACAAGGAACTTTATTATGGAGTTTGTAGTTGCTGGCAAGGACGTATGAAGTGTTCCTTTGCACTTGAGACAGAGCATTTGTTTCACTTTAAGTCACTTTTTCTGTCTATCTTGGTACACAGGACTTGAGCTCTATGCTTTTTTGTGAATTCTCTTAAAGAAGTTTTGTCTCCCTCCATCACTCTCTCTCTCTCTCTCTCTCTCTCTCTCTTTCTCTCTCTCTCTCTCCATTCCTGCAGAAGTGGTTGTTGTGTCTGGAGCTCTGTGGATATGGATGTGTGCACTCCCCTCCTGCCTCCCCTCAGTCACGCCTGAGCCCCTCAGCCAATCAGCCATCGACTCTGCGATCTTTGCCCTCTGACCTCCTCCTACCGAACCGCAGCCCTCGAAACCTCGCCCTCCCTATCTAATGTTGTAGCACAACTGTGAATGTGAACCCTAGAAACAGAAAACAAAAGTTCCGTTTATGTGTGTGTGAGTGTGTGTGTACTTCAGTGTTAACCTTTACTTAATAGACTACAAGAAAAAATGAACTTTAAAAAAAAAAAAAAATTAATGTGTATTTAGATTCGTTCTGGATTTCCGCATATCAGCTGACTTGGAATGGTGGATATATGTTGGTTTCTTTGCGCATTTCCCAGACGAGGACTGTGTTGTTAAATGTGGACTGTGTTCGGTGTGTGTAAACCTCACTGGCCAATCCCCACCCACCCTTCTATCCCTGCTGTCCAAACTAATGCTGAGCTATGTTTATGTCATTAAAAAACTTGGTTGTATTTCTACCCGCTTGACCATCCATCCATCTGTCCTCCTCCCGCCCATCTACTTCAACTTTTTTGAGAACAGTTCTGCATCAAAGAGTAACTTTGCCTCCAACTTGCACCACAAATCTGGGTTAATCACAGAACAAATAGAACGGTACCTTCCACTTTGTGTTTAGTTCAGTTTTAATTTATATCTTCTTCTTTTTTTAGGGACTGTGTGATACATGCAAAAATTTGTGGACTGTGTTCAAACTGACATATGCATTTTAGAATATTTTGATGATAGATTATACATATTTTCTTTAATCTTTATTTTGAGAGAAAAATGTATCATATATTTTTAGTTATGTCAACGAATATGGTTGAAAAAAAAAAATGCAAATTCAAAAAGGTCCCGCCTCTTTTGTACATATCTCTCAACCTGTATTCAGAGGCAGTATTGAATGGAAACCTAGCCCCGAGTGTTTACTGCTGCTCTCTCTGCTGGTGTGGAGTGGAACTGCATCATAGCATGCAACATGAGGTCGCTCTGGGATGCATTCCAATACTCTCAAAGAGCTCCTTCCCTTGTCTCTCTCTCTCTCTCTCTCTCTCCACACGAGATAGACATTTAACAATGTGTGAATGTTCAGCTTGTAATCCTAGTTGTGGAAATGACAGAGACAAGGAGAAATTGGTGGATGAAACTGGAATGTGACCTCAGTCCTAAGGCCGTTGTGAAGCAGTCATGGAGGTCTCGGGGACTCTCTCACTGTAAAGCACTCCAATATACGCTGGATGTTCTGTGTGTTGTTTATTTCCAAAGTGACTGTATCTTAATCCATTGTGGCATTACAAAGTGTTGAAAGAAAATAAAGATGACTAAGACACATAACACAAAAAAAGAATGTGGATAAGTAATGTTTGCTAAGTATTCATATGAAGGCTGTGTTGTTTTTGGGTTTCATGGATGGCATCGTCCGCCCCCTTCCTCCCTCACCCCACCTGCATGTGAGTCCAAATGAGATGCAATAAAATACAAATACACTGATCCAAACTACCTATGCGACTCATCACTTATCTGTCTTATGACTTTGTCAGCCCATTGAGATTTTTTTTTTTTTTTTTTTTTTGCTAGAGTAACCCATTGAAAAACAAATCGTCATGTTTCTTTTCACAAGAAAATCAGTTTGTGTCACAAAATCTATCAAGGATTAATAATCAGTATATACAAAAATTGCAATGTACTCTATTACTGACTCTCTAAAAGCTTCAGAAAATACTGAGACATAGAAAAAACAACGGACAAATGACATCCATACAACGAGTTCAACAGGCAAGCACCAGGTCCACTTTTGTGCACCAGTTCAGCTGCTAAACAAAGCAAGCTTTTTAACACCAAGCGCAAAATTGAAATGAGACAAAATTATGCTTTGTGTCTTCCACTCAAGATAATTACAATTTCAGAAATGATATAATTTGCTGGGTGTTTCAATAGTCAGACAATCCTCCCCTGGTGTGAAAATGAATTTCTCTTAATGTGATGAAACTGGATTCAAGTACTTAAGTTGAGCCAAAGTAAAGGAATATTCCAATGTTTTGGGCAAAATACTCTTCAGTTTCAGTGTTGCTGTAATGTTTATTTTTCACTTTGATGGAGCTATGCTAATGACTCCTATAGACTTCAAGTCTTTATGCTAAGCTAACTCAAAATGTTACCCATAGGAACTGAACCACTGGACGTGCAGAGGTGAAAACAGTATCCAACATCTTGTCTCGGTCTGGGTAAGTCAGAAAAAGGATACTTTGCCCAAAACGTTGGAGTATTCCTTTAAGATATCATGTGAAGTACTGTTTGCTAGCAATTTTTTATTGTTTACAATTAAACATCACATTTACCCTCAACGTCATACTCAAGTTCAGCATGTATTTGAGTCATTCACTGAGCAGAGTAACTTATATCAAGACGCTACAGCTCTTTACAACTTGTGTCTTCTTTGACTTACTATAAGGATTATTGCATGAGCTGAGATAGGCCCAAGATTCATAAACCGTAACATTAGTGTATCAATCTTGAATCACAGGTCTTTCTATAATTGAAGAGGTAAGCTGGTTTCAGATCAGCACTTCTGATCTATGATACATTTTGAATCGAAGCCCGGATCTTTCGCAGAGCTCCTGTAGATCCACTGCTTCCCAGTCTCAAACCTCTCTACAGAGGCTGGGATCTCCATGGATCCAGTGGCAGATTTGAGCATATTTGGGTGGTGTGATCCTCACTGCAACATTAAAGTCCACCTCCTTGCCTTCCTCCAACTCCACCCACTGATGCCCTGAGAATACGCCAATCACCCTCCTCTGCCACTTCCCTTTCCTGCCCCCTAGTTCCTGTCTGAGACGGATGTAGACGCCTGCACCAGTGGCGCCGCGCTGGGCGTCACAGTGCTGGTACATGAGGTCGTTCGACTCCTCTGTCACCGAGCAAAAACGGTAAACCACTTTTTCGTCTCCGCTCCCGTCCAGCAGGCTTTTGTCAGCATCGTAGCTTGAGAAGTGAATCCTTGCCAGAGACTTTGGAGAAGGTGCGACTCCAAGCTCCATGTGCTTCTGTTTGACGGGCCGCTTGAGCACCAGAAGGGCGTAATCATAGTCAGGGGACACAGAGTTGGCTGAGCTGTCGGTGTGGATCCAGCCTTTAGGGATGTGCATTTGTTTAACCCGCGACCAACGGAAAACAGGCTGCTTTTTGGCTTCAGCGCTGCGTCGTATGCGGTTGAGACTTTGTGTTCCTCCCCTCTCTGTTTCATCTATGTTTCCCTGATCAGCTGTTCCCTCCTCGCCTCCTTTCCTTCCTCTCTGCCTTCTACCTTTCCCTCCCTTTCTTTCTCCTGCCACATCTCCATCTATTCTATTCTGCTCCTCACCCTCCTCTACTACCTGCTCCCGTGTTTTCTCCTCACCTGTCTCCCCCTCTCCTCTCCTCCCACCTCTCCGCCGTCCTCCTCTCCTCCTTCCTCCTCTTCCCCTTTTAGTCTTGAGCTGCAGCAACCCAACTTTGAGCTTTCTGACTCCTCCTAGGTAATCCCTCCCATCGTGGACGCAGTGGGCTGCTGTTAGCACATGTTTTGGGGATACTAAGACTCCGGAGCACCCTGTCGAGAGGCGAACCGCACTGGAGAACGGGTAGTTGGTGATGAACTGCGAGTCAGAGATCACAAAGCGCCCATCTGCGCCGTAAACTTGACGTTTCTTGCGGATGTGTGCTGATGTACGGGCAGGTGTACGTGCAGCTGTGTTGTTAAAGCCCTGCAATGTGATCTCCGTCTGTGTACGTGTGCCGTTTGCGTACATCGTCTCATATCCCAGAATCCTCTCTTGTTCAGGTTGGCTCATAGGTGGTAGCGCACTCTGACACTCAATCCCACACAATGTCTCTGCTCGTCCTCGCTCCTCATCCTCCTCCAGCCCCTTGAACAGAGGGGTGTTTAAAAGCTCTGTGTGTCTGTCCAGTAGCACCGGGAGGCTCCGTCGGGACCAGCTGTACACTTCATTGTCATTATCCTCACTGCGGACAGCAGAACGTGCCAGGGCAGCCACACAGAGCAGCAGGCACAGAAAGCTTTTGGAGCCCATCCCACTGAGAGACAGAAAGAGAAAGACTTCCATAAGATAGAAAGAGGAACCTAAGATTGAAATCATGGAGATCTAAAGGGGAACATTTCTGTAACCACTGCCATTTTAACATAAAAAAAGAATATGTTTCTTATGCACATGTGCCAAATACAATAACAAAAGAACAAAATATTCCCAAAGTCATGACAAAGCTATTCCGTGCTTTATAATCCTGACATGTATTGAAAAGTCAAAGGAAAGATTAAAATACATTTTAATTGACATTTAGCTATTCCCTAATTTTAATATATGTGCTGTATAAGGGCATGAGGTTAAAGTATCACAATATAAACAAACTTTTGACATAATTGTATTTACGTAAACACAAGACATGCTCATCATATAAACACAGCATTACCCTACATTGCCTGCCACATAATGCACTTATATTTAATCATTTAACCAAGTGCATGTTTTTTTTTTTTTTTTCAATATTTATATTGTTTCTTTTATTGATCATATTCCTCTCTTTATGCTTTAACAACACAGACGTATTTATATATCATTATGCCACTAAGGCAAGTTAAGAGACCCATGCAAACTCTGTTAATAACCCGCAGGCTGCACGCACAGCCAGGGGAGGGCGCACTAACTCAATCCCCTGTACACTGTTGTAACGATAAATAAAGTGGCAAGTGTCAGTGATGGCCCTAATCTGGGAATTTGAAACGGAGCTGAGGTGTTTGGCACTGGGAAATCTGAAATTTTATTGTTATTATTAAATGCAATACTTTAAGTATCATTTAATTACACAAGTAAGGCTATAACATTCTGCAGTACAGCAGGAAACACAAAAGCAATTCTTGCAAAGAGCTGGAAAGTCTGCATCCTGCGCTATTATTAAGAGACAGCACAGCGGAAAATAATATTAAGAATTTACAGTATGTGTGATCACCATCAAAATGCATTTTTATGAACTAGAGCATAATTTTGTTTTGATATATTGTCACTCCATGCATAAATATACACTAAAACCACTTATCGAATAGCTCCAATAAAACATTCCTACCTGCCAACATTCACAAATCACAGCAGAACGACTCCGGGAAATATTCACGTTTTGCTCAATGAAGAAGCCAGTCTGTCCAAACAACTTCCAGCAGACCTGGTCCCATCATTGCCTGGGCTCCCAAAATCAGGAGCGCAAGGGAAAGCTGTGCGCAAGATCCTCATAAAACCCTCAGTCTCTCTGTGATGCACAGAGAGATGATGACCAAACAGGCAGAGGGGGGAGCCAGCGGAGCCGAGGAGGGTAGAAGTATGAATGAAGTGTTTGATCATGTGACGACACTGAATTTAAACTTAAACGCAAAACCAGTTGAATGCATTTTTTCTCCGATTCCCAAAATATTATTCTTACGTAGGCTGCAGGACACAGTGGTGCTTTGAGATGTATTTATATCATTTAATTTACATGTAATGCTGTTTATAGTGAGGGCGACTGTCAAAATATTGCCTGTGGGTTTGTGTTTATCGAGTAAGTTCATATTTAGGCTATGCCACCAGATGTTTGATCTGCTGCCTCATAAGTGCACACGCACGCACGCACGCACGCACGCATATACACACACTCACATGTTGCACAAAGTAGCCTAAATAATGCAGTGACATTAAATCTTAGAGTTGTGAGTCAACAACCAGCTGGTTTATTCTGATGACTGCCTTGCTGCTGAGTGCAAGTAAACACACACACGCGTGAGCACACACACACACACACACACACACACACACACACACACACAGTATTTGAAAAGTTGACACCTATTCTTATCAAATGAATGGTAACCTATTAGTAAAGCACATTACTACTGATGTTCTGAGTTTTTGTGAGGCATTTGCTTACAAAAATGATGTTTTGGGTATATTATGCTATACTGTATTGTATGTATTTTATCCGTGATTTAATTGTATTTATATGGTGGTGTATTTTGCTTTTTTCTTGTATTGCACATGTATCACACTTGAAGTCTATATGGAGGAAAATTAGGGAGACTGGGGTAAGATGAGCCATTTTTCATATTTAGGATCACTACATCAAGGCAGTCATAGTTTTGTTGCTAACTAATATATCTGCATATATTTCAGGATGTTGTGCATCTCTTCAAACAAACAGAATGAGTGTAAACATAACTGTTTCCATAATATAGCATGTCCAAAAAAAGTGGTCTCGTGGCACAACTTACCCCGTGTATGGGGTAAGTTGAGCCGTATCCCTACCCCTTACCCCAGAGCTACCATTTTGACTTTTTTAGTCCCCACAGCTAAAATGGTGCACTTTTATGCTAGGTTTATGACCTCATGTTGTAGCTCATAGATACCACAACTGATGAATAAAACAAATTTAAAATTATCTGTTTTGGTCTTAACACAATTTTCATGAAACTGATGATAGACTAAATTCACTTTGAAGAGTAAAAAATGTTTTTTTGGAAATAAATGTCTAACCACTTTGCCCATGTGGTTCTTACCTTCACAGACTCCATGAAATGATGCCTTCTTCCTAAATATTTGGTCAAATGATCATTTTTTTTTAACTGTTTTCTAGCAGCAGGGGGTGGCTCAACTTACCCTTTGGCTCAACTTACCCCAGTCTCCCCTACATGGTCCCAGATGAATAACCTACACAAAGTTTGGAGGATAGAATAATCTGTTTTTGCATAAACTGATGTATACTTGGATAAATACATAACATTTGGCAATACAACATTACACATAAATTTTAGTTTAGGCTGCAGCTGTTATTTTATTATACAGAAATGATATTGACTAATTTAAGAGGACACAAGATATTCTGCGGAAATTGTGTTATATGTGTGTAATCTGCTTTTGTTTTTACACCGGGTTTAGCAGGTGGCCTAGAAAATCAAAAAAGGCTGGTTTCGTACTATTTCAATGAGTGGAGTATACACTGCCACAGTCTACCCAGGTCTGAAATATGAAAAGTAGTGGTCATGCTTCCCGGATGTGCTGCCAGGGAAAGCTGACTTGTTCTTTGTGCAATTAAACAGAAGGGAATTCAGCAGATCTTGTAGCTACACCTTTATCAATTCACAGTCTGTCTGTCAGATCATTCCAGATGATATGTCTCATTTCTTCCTCTTTACTGAAAATTTGTGGCACTAACATTCTGAAGTTGTCCTGCCATCAGTGCACACGCTGTCAGCAAGTTAACAATGGAGCAGCTCAACTTCACTGCTGTCACCACCAACTTCTCCAACATCTCGTCCACTCTGGCTCCTCTACAAGTCGTCTCCAGGAACTCTAGACATCTGGTCACTGGGATCGTCCTGTCTCTCTGCTTTGTGCTGGGTGTTCCAGGTAACCTCGCAGTGATAGTGTTCCTCTGGCGAAATTCCCAGCAACTGTCTAGTCTGAGCCGCAGTTTGATGCTGAACTTGGCTGTGTCAGACCTCATGTGCTTGATCACCCTGCCACTGTGGAGTTACGCTCTACTCAATACCTGGATCTTTGGTTCGGTGGCATGTAAAGTCCTCACGTATGTTGTGTACTGTGGTATCTATGGTAGTCTGCTGAGTGTAACTACACTGAGCATCCAGCGCTACCTCCAGGTGGTTTGGCTGCAGAACAGACTGAACCAGGTGGGGCAGATGGGGGTACTGGTTCCTCTCTGGATCATGGAAATAATCTTGGCCATCCCTGCCCCAATAGTTCGAGATGTGGTTGAGAATGACAGCTGGACATATTGCATATTCATCTTCTCTTCTGATGCCCAAGAGATTGCCTATTTGCTGATTGAGGTACTGCTGGGGTTTATTTTCCCATTTTCTATCATGGCATTTGCTTATATCCGCCTCCATTATAAAGTGAACCAAACAGAATTCTTTAATAATCCACGGATGACCAGACTGGTGACCAGTATCATTGTGATCTTTTTTGTTCTCTGGATACCATATCACATTGTTAATGTGTTGAATGTGGCAGCTATTCTGCTCAGGAATCAGGTCCTGTTGAAGTCTGTCATGGGGATTGGCAGTATTACTGGAGCACTAACATTTCTGAACAGCTGCCTGGATCCACTCCTTTATGCCTTTGCCTCCAAAAACATTTGCACTGCCTGTGGTAATGTTTGAACACACCTACTTTTGTTAATACAGAGGCTGATCACTGCCACACATTTATGTGTCTAATCATTTGAGGTAAATACGTATGGCAACAGAAAGCCACAGTTCAAGAATCAAGATAACTTTATTTGTCCTGAGGGATATTTGTCTTTGACCACCACTAACGAAATACACAGACCATGTATATCCATAGACATGAGTAACAAACAAAACATGAATAATGTTACAAAGTGCCCATACATAAATGTGCATCAGTATGGACTGAGTGATACTGCACCTTCACTTCCTCTTCTCCTTCCCTGAGTTCAGCAGGTTTGTGGACAGTGGAACTAAAGAGTTTTTAAATCTGTTAAGTTTTTTGTGTTTTACTCTGTAGCGCCTGTCTGATGGTAGCAGATGGTTGCCATTGAGCATCAGTATGGAGTACAAAACCATGATGATGACATACATCAATAAATGGCTGCTTGCTCTTTTGCAGTCATTCTTCCCTTTTCAAGCTGCATACTTGCATGCTAATACTGGTTTCAAGGGGGTGTGGCACTGGCATTTGTGGAATGGATGTCATGAAGAGCTATGCATGATTTTTCAGCTCCCTCATCAAAGTTCCTGTTTCCAAAAGTTGTGATATGGGTGAAATGAATATACTGAGAAGAACTGAATGAATGGAGTCCTTGTGGAACACTGTCAGGAAAAGGAGTCCTATCAATATCCTAATACAAAATTGATAAGCCATTTACTTTGCATTACGTTTTGACTGCAATGATCTTTGTCTGATGCTGTCCATGCATGCTTTTCATTTGCACATATCTGTCATTTGTCTGTGTTTTGATGTGTGTATGGTAGCCTGGTGTAATAAGGAATGTCAAATATTTTGTATGCAGCTTCACATGTGAATGGTTACATGCATGAATATAAACTGAGAGAGAGATGGGTGATCCCGTGTGAAAAGACCAACAATTAATGAACAGACTGACTAAATGTTTGTGTTGGTGCACATCCAGTGAGTGGAATGACCCTATTTATCACCCTTGTTTAACCTAGTTAGAGAAAATCAGACTGAAAAAGAGAGACAAAGGGTGGGAATATGCAGCATTTGCAGTAGATACTACACAGTTGTGTAAACTCCATGTTGTTACCCCATGCTGTGTATTGACTGCTATGACTCATTCATTCTTCCACTCTGCAGGATCACCAGAAGCCAGATAAACATCCCGACTTTAATGCTATGTTGTATGCTTTGAAAAATCACCATTTACTCCTCTAATAAACTGCAACTCGTTACAACCCACCAAATGTCTTCTTTCAACCTCTCTGCACATCCTTTTCTAAAAGGAGGCAGGTATATACAATGAACTATATATACAATGAACTACACATTAATGAAGTATGAAAAGTAGTGGTGATGCTTCATGGGTGTGCTGTCACGAAAAGCTGACCTGTTCTTTGTGCAGTTAAAAATGCAGGGGAATTCAGCAGGTACTGTAGATGAGCTTCTATCAGTTTACAATCTGTCTATCAGATCATTTGAATGACAAATGTCTGTGTCTCTGTCATTATCTCCTCTGTACTGGAAGTTTGAGGTACAGACAATCTGAAGTTGTCGTGCCATCAGTGCACACGCTTCAGCTTCTCTGTCAGCAAGTTAACAATGGAGCAGCTCAACTTCACTGCTGTTACCACCAACTTTTCCAACATCTCTTCCACTCTGGCTCCTCTACAAGTCATCTCTGTGAAATCTGCATATCTGGTCTCCGCTATAATCCTGTCTCTCTGCTTTGTGCTGGGTGTTCCAGGTAACCTCGCAGTGATAGTGTTCCTCTGGAGAAATTCCCAGCAACTGTCCAGTCTGAGCCGCAGTTTGATGCTGAACTTGGCTGTGTCAGACCTCATGTGCTTGATCACCCTGCCACTGTGGACTTATGCTCTACTCACCACCTGGATCTTTGGTTCGGTGACATGTAAAGTCCTGACATATGTTCTGTACTGTGGCATCTATGGTAGTCTGCTGAGTGTAACTACACTGAGCATCCAGCGCTACCTCCAGGTGGTTTGGCTGCAGAACAGACTGAACCAGGTGGGACAGAGGGGGATACTGGTTCTGCTCTGGATCATGGAAATAATCTTGGCCATCCCTGCTGTGATATTTCGACAGTTGGTAAAGAATGACGGCTGGACATTTTGTCTCACAGAGTTCTCTTCTGATGCCCAAGAGCTTGCCTTTTTATTGACCGAGGTCCTGCTGGGGTTTGTTTTACCATTTTCTATCATGGCGTTTTCTTACATCCGCCTCCATTATAAAGTGAGTCAAACAGCTTTCTTTAACAACCCACGGATGACCAGACTGGTGACCAGTATCACTGTGATCTTTTTTGTTCTGTGGATACCATATCACATCATTAATTTGATGACTGTGGCAGCTATTCTGCTCAGGAATCAAGCTCTGTTGAATTCTACTAGAGGGATTGGCAGTATTACTGAAGCACTACTATTTCTGAACAGCTGCCTGGATCCACTGCTTTACGCCTTTGCCTCCAAAAACATTTGCACTGCCTGTGGTAATGTTTGAACACACCTACGTTTGTTAATACAGAAGCTGATCACTCCAACACATTTATGTGTCTAATCATTTGAGGTAAATACGTATGGCAACAGAAAGCCACAGTTCAAGAATCAAGATAACTTTATTTGTCCTGAGAGCAATTTCCTTGGGCATAAGGTTACCATGTAAGAAATACACAGACCATGTATATCCATAGACATGAGTAATAAACAAAACATGAATAATGTTACAAAGTGCCCATACATAAATGTGCATCAGTATGGACTGAGTGATACTGCACCTTCACTTCCTCTTCTCCTTCCCTGAGTTCAGCAGGTTTGTGGACAGTGGAACTAAAGAGTTTTTAAATCTGTTAAGTTTTTTGTGTTTTACTCTGTAGTGCCTGTCTGATGGTAGCAGATGGTTGCCATTGAGCATCAGTATGGAGTACAAAACCATGATGATGACATACATCAACAAATGGCTGCTTGCTCTTTTGCAGTCATTCTTCCCTTTTCAAGCTGCATACTTGCATGCTAATATTGGTTTTAAGGGGGTGTGGCACTGGCCTTTGTGGAATGGATGTCATGAAGAGCTATGCATAATTTTTCAGCTCCCTCATCAAAGTTCCTGTTTCCAAAAGTTGTGATATGGGTGAAATGAATATAGTGAGAAGAACTGAATGAATGGAGTCCTTGTGGAACACTGTCCAGAAAAGGAGTCCTATCAATATCCTAATACAAAATTGATTAGTCATTTACTTTGCATTACGTTTTGACTGCAATGATCTTTGTCTGATACTGTCCATGCATGCTTTTCATTTACACATATCTATCATTTGTCTGTGTTTTGATGTGTGTGTGGTAGCCTGGTGTAATAAGGAATGTCAAATATTTTGTATGCAGCTTCACATGTGAATGGTTACATGCATGAATATAAACTGAGAGAGAGATGGTGATCCTGTGTGAAAAGACCAACAATTAATGAACAGACTGACTAAATGTTTGTGTTGGTGCACATCCAGTGAGTGGAATGACCCTATTTATCGCCCTTGTTTAACCTAGTTAGAGAAAATCAGACTGAAAAAGAGAGACAAAGGGTGGGAATATGCAGCATTTGCAGTAGATACTACACAGTTGTGTAAACTCCATGTTGTTACCCCATGCTGTGTATTGACTGCTGAGTCAATATCAATATAGGGTACCATTTGGTGTCCCGGGCAGAAATCACCCACTTTTCATGAAAAATTTGCAAAATAACAAAACTCTGAGGGTTTATTATAAATGGCCAAACATTTGAACACACATTGGTACAGAGATACATCTTTAAAAGGGTGTTTTTCATATTTAAAAAAAATGTTCTCTGATTAGATGCAAGTGATTTTGCCATGTCCCAAACTCCTCTCTACTAACTTCACTGAGTGAAATAAGTAGATAAATGATATACAATGTACAAACCTTTTACATGCTCTTGTTGCTCTCATCAAGTACTTGAATAAAATGAGTCAATTGGATCATTTATGGTCTAATTTCATAATAATAATAAACGTTTTGCATGTGTCCCTGGATTTGCTGTCCACCCCGTCATTAGGTGGTTACTGCCACTAAAAGAAACCACCTGCTGTAATCAGTGACATCACTACCACTGCTTTGTCTTTTACAAATGGAGTGAAGAATAGCTCCTGCAGAGAGAGTAGGCTACATATCAACATTTATATTTTGACATTTTCATCATTTTATGATTGAACTTGAATGTGTTCAATCTTAATGTGTCCACCCTGTCATTGCAAAAAATGAATCTATATAAATGCTTTTCAGAAATTCAAAATATGTTTGTTAAAGTATACAGAGTCACCTTCCTAACGGATACATGTTGCTAGCTAATGGCCCAACATGTGCTCATTAAATGCAAACTTCAGCCAAAAACATCCACCCTGTCATTGTCCACCCCATCATCAAGTCTAGTTTTATAACAGTTTTATAAGTTTTTCAGTGTTTTTTTGTGGTAGGCCTACATTTAGGGACCAACATGTTTTTGTTTTGTTTATATTAATCCTGTTTTTTTGTTTTTTTCGTCTAGTTGAAGGTTTTATTTATTTATTTTTGCTGTTGTTGAGTGTCATTTCCAGATGTAGCCTACCTGTGCACAATTCAAAATACAGTAGGTGAAAAAAGTCATGTTTTGACAAAAAACATTTGTTGACAAAACCATAACATTGTTTCCTTTAAATATATATGAGGCACTTCACTATTGTCCACCCTGTCATGCCAAGGTCCACCCCGTCATGTCATTGTCCACCCCGTCGTGTTCATGTTTTACGTGAATAAATTATTATTTTCACAAGTTATCAAAACCTTTTGTGTGATTTTGCTCTGAAGAGATTAGGGCCAAACAGTATTATTTCAAAGTTTGACCAGATACCTTTATTTATAGAGTTTATTCAGAAAAGAAAGTACAACTTTCACAGATTTTACATATACAAACATATTTTTCCATAATTTCTGTATTTTTGAGAGATGTTTTCCAGAAACTAAAATATATTCCTGAACGAGGGACCAAATACCTTTCTGAAAATGTACATTTTGTAATCAATATATGATTAGAACATATTTACTCTATTTAGAAATTGTCCCATGACAGGGTGGACACATTTTGCAATTCGCTTGTACTTTCTATGCTTGCAGTCAATTTATAAAAGGTGCAGGAGCTTGACCAACATGCATTTCTAACAGCTTAAGGTCTACTTTATACAATGGATATGGAGTTCAGTGGAAAATCTCATCTTTTTTTGTGTGACATTGGGAAGTCTCAATGGCACTCTATACTGATATTGACTCTGCTATGACTCATTCATTCTTCCACTCTGCAGGATCACCAGAAGCCAGATAAACATCCCGACTTTAATGTTATGTTGTATGCTTTGAAAAATCACCATTTACTCCTCTAATAAACTGCAACTTGTAACAACCCACCAAACGTCTTCTTTCAACCTCTCTGCACATCCTTTTCTAAAAGGAGGCAGGTATATACAATGAACTATATATACAATGAACTACACATTAATGAAGTATGAAAAGTAGTGGTGATACTTCCTGGGTGTGCTGTCACGAAAAGCTGACCTGTTCTTTGTGCAGTTAAACACAGGGGAATTCAGCAGGCACTGTAGATGAGCTTCTATCAGTTTACAGTTTGTCTATCAGATCATTTGAATGACAAACGTCTATGTCTCTGCTATTTCCTCCTCTTTACTGGAAGTTTGAGGTACAGACAATCTGAAGTTGTCATGCCATCAGTGCACACGCTTCAGCTTCTCTGTCAGCAAGTTAACAATGGAGCAGCTCAACTTCACTGCTGTCACCACCAACTTTTCCAACATCTCTTCCACTCTGGCTCCTCTACAAGTCATCTCTGGAAGCTCTAAACGTCTGGTCCCTGGGATTGTCCTGTCTCTCTGTTTCGTGCTGGGCGTTCCAGGTAACCTCGCAGTGATAGTGTTCCTCTGGCGAAATTCCCAGCAACTGTCCAGTCTGAGCCGCAGTTTGATGCTGAACTTGGCTGTGTCAGACCTCATGTGCTTGATCACCCTGCCACTGTGGAGTTACGCTCTACTCAATACCTGGATCTTTGGTTCAGTGACATGTAAAGTCCTGACGTATGTTCTGTACTGTGGCATCTATGGTAGTCTGCTGAGTGTAACTACACTGAGCATCCAGCGCTACCTCCAGGTGGTTTGGCTGCAGAACAGACTGAACCAGGTGGGGCAGAGGGGGATACTGGTTCTGCTCTGGATCATGGAAATGATCTTGGCCATCCCTGCTGTGATATTTCGACAGTTGGTGAAGAATGACGGCTGGACATACTGTCAAACAGAGTTCTCTTCTGATGCCCAAGAGCTTGCCTTTTTGTTGACCGAGGTACTGCTGGGGTTTATTTTCCCATTTTCTATCATGGCATTTGCTTATATCCGCCTCCATTATAAAGTGAACCAAACAGAATTCTTTAATAATCCACGGATGACCAGACTGGTGACCAGTATCACTGTGATCTTTTTTGTTCTCTGGATACCATATCACATCGTTAATGTGACGAATGTGGCAGCTATTCTGCTCAGGAATCAGGTCCTGTTGAAGTCTGTTATGGGAATTAGAAAAACTGTTGGAGCTCTAACTTTTGTTAACAGTTGCCTGGATCCACTCCTTTATGCCTTTGCCTCTAAAAACATTTGCACTGCCTGTGGTAATGTTTGAACACACCTACTTCTGTTTATACAGAAGCTGATCACTGCAACACATTTATGTGTCTAATCATTTGAGGTAAATACGTATGGCAACAGAAAGCCACAGTTCAAGAATCAAGATAACTTTATTTGTCATGAGGGATATTTGTCTTTGACATAGTTTAGACCACCATGTAAGAAATACACAGACCATGTACATTCATAAACATGAGTGAACAAACAAAGCATGAATAATGTTACAAAGTGCCCATACATCGATATGGACTGAGTTTATGGTTGATGGACAGTGGAACAAAAGAGTTTTAAAATCTGCTAAGTTTGTTGTGTACAAAAATGATGATGATGACATACATCAACAAATGGCTGCTTCCTCTTTTGCAGTCATTCTTCCCTTTTCAAGCTGCATACTTGCATGCTAATACTGGTTTTAAGGGGGTGTGGCACTGGCATTTGTGGAATGGATGTCATGAAGAGCTATGCATGATTTTTCAGCTCCCTCATCAAAGTTCCTGTTTCCAAAAGTTGTGATATGGGTGAAATGAATGGAGCGAGAGGAACTGAATGAATGGAGTCATTGTGGAACATTTTCAGTAAAAGGAGTCCTATCAATATCCTAATACAAAATTTATTAGTCATTTACTTTGCATTATGTTTCGACTGCAATGATCTTTGCCTGATGCTCTCCATGCATGCTTTTCATTTGCACACATCTGTCATTTGTCTGTGTTTTGATGTGTGTGTGGTAGCCTGGTGTAATAATGCACATTTTATACCGTGGAATAAAACATACCACTGTGTTTTTAACATATCACTGTGTCACATATAACACTGATCATGAATTCAAAATATTTTGTTTGCAGCTTCACATGTGAATGGGTACATGTATGAATATAAACTGAGAGATAGAGAGGGAGAGAGAAAGACAGAGAGAGAAAGAAATAGAGAGAGAAGGAGGGAGGGAGAGAGATCCTGTGTAGAAGACTAACAATTAATGAACAGACTGACTAAATGTTTGTGTTGGTGCACATCCAGTGAGTGGAATGACCCTATTTATCGCCCTTGTTTAACCTAGTTAGAGAAAATCAGACTGAAAAAGAGAGACAAAGGGTGGGAATATGCAGCATTTGCAGTAGATACTACACAGTTGTGTAAACTCCATGTTGTTACCCCATGCTGTATATTGACTGCTATGACTCATTCATTCTTCCACTCTGCAGGATCACCAGATGCCAGATAAACATCCCAACTCAACTCATCCTAATGACAAAATGTAATTTTGTATGTGCTATGAAAAAACCTCTAATAAACTGCAACTCTTAACATCCAACCAAATGTCTTTTTTCAACCTCTCCACACATCATTTTCTAAAAGAAGACAGTTGTAGACAATGAAGTATACATTAACATCTCCCACAGTCACTTGAAAAATATCAACAATGGCCTATTATACTTTCATAAACAGGACTGTTGTTTATCTTCCATAGCAATATGTGTTTGTGTAACCCCACCCCGCCTCATAAGTTGGTCATTATAAAATGCCACTCATGGTCACCCTGGGTGCTCCAGCATAACAGCAGTGTGGTTCCAAAGATAACTTCCTCAGAGCAGTTGAGAATATTATTTCTCTTCTCAGTGTTTGTTCAAGGTTTTACTGCTTTTCCCCATAGTGACTCGATGCAGTATTTTGCTCCTCTCCAGACAATTAGGAGTAAAGACCCCTGTGTTTTCTGTCAGCCATGTCTTTGCTGATGATGGGCTTCATCCATCTCTGCATCTTTTTGTCCTGCTGACAGGTTGGGACTCATGATGGATGTCAGTCATTCTGTCTGTCCATATGTTCAACACTTTACTCCGAGGCAATACATCTCGATATCTACCGGGCAGATTGCCATGAAATTTGGTGAGGACATTCATGCTCCACAGAGGATGAACCTCATGTCACTTGCCTCTTGAGCCACACTCAGGCAAATATTGGCTTGTACATAATATCTTAGAATTTATTAAGCAGATTACCTCAACATTTAGTGAGCACATCTGCTTGGATGGACAGGATGAACCCTGTTGATTTTGGTGAGCCTATGACTTTTCCTCTAGTGCCACCCTCAAACCAAAATAACAGTTACCTTGACATTTGGTTAGCATATCATAACATGCAGAGCACACACCCTGTTTATTTTGTTGACCACATGACCTTTCCTCTAGCACATCAACTTGTGTGCAAAATATTCTGTTTCATCTGTTTCAAGACACAGACAGACACATTTTCTTTATCAGACATGGCTAATGCCAGTTCCAGAAGTGGCTTAATTCTTAGGAAACAAAGCAACTTGGTTAAGGTCAGGTAAAGGTAATGGACAAGCTTAGAGGAAGGTAATGGTTAGCGCCAGGAAAAGGTCATGGTTAAGGTTAGAAAAAGGTCATAGTTAACATTAGGAGACATTAGCCCTATGTAACGTACAAGAATTGAACCTCAATCTCCCATAGGGAATTCATGTTGATTTTCCAGTCCACAACCCCACCTTCCTCTTATTGTGGACTTGTGGACTTACTTGTGGACTTATCGTTCTTCTAAACAATCAGTTACTTTTAATTTCATAACTACTGCATGGAATACTGTGACACTGAGCAGGTGGAAGATATTACAAAACCAGAACCAGTGAATTGCATGATATTTGGTGACTGCATTCATACTATCTAACTCAAGATTCCTCTTGAGTTCCTCTTGATTCCTCTTGATTTTTGTGGCCCTATGCCCTTCCCTGTAGCACCAGCTTTGGGCCAGAATGTGACAGTAGATATCTTAAAATCTACTGGGCAAATTTCTGTGGAATCCTTCATATTTTCAAGAGCATGCGGTCTGTCAAAAAAAAAAAAAAAAAAAAAAAAAAAGACTTCTCTGTCCCAACCATTACGTGACAATGTCAAATGAATATTTCAAAGTCTATTAGATGGACTGCCATAGAATTTGGTAAAGAAATTCATGCTACCCAAATCATGCACCTTTTCCACTTTTGTCACCTGATGACCTTTTTTGGACTGCCACCCTTATATTAGACTAAACATTTGATTTGATATAACATATCTGCACATGTAGTGGATGGATTGCCATGCAGTTTGCTGAGTGGATTTATGCCTCCTAGAGAATGAACCCTATCAGTTTTGGTGAGCCTATGTCCCAGTCTACCATTGTATGAAATTAAAACACTACATGAGATTTCAGAGGAACATTTTGTGCTCCTGCAGAGCAGAATCCACACACTTCCTATTTTATTCACATTTTCAATTCTGGTAACCTTATAACATATCTGATGCACCACCCTCAACCAAATGTACATGCAGCTTTTTCCCACAGGTTATCCTCCTCCATCATACATCACACCAGCAGGACACCAATGGTGAAACACGTGCTGTTATTCTCTATTTGTTTACACTAGTGCAGTCCCCGTTCAAAACAGGCCTGTTCAGAACAGGCAAATTGCTAGGCCTCTGGAATTGCTGCTTGCAGCGCTCTGAGGAACCACTCATTCAAACAACTTCACACTCAACACTGCCTTGGGTCCTCAGCAATACACCTGCCAAGTTTGAGGTTGATCGGCTGCACGGTTGTCGAGAAAATTGAAGCACAGACATACAGAAAGAGATTCCTTCCATTTCAGTTAGATGCTTGTTTTTCATTACTTTTCACATTCTTTTGTCTGGCAATAACATTGATGATGTCTTCTTGGTTCTGGTGATACCGGAGGTCCATTGGGGCTTCCCTGTGAATGTGGCTAAGCCGCAGTGTTCATGACTGGAGAAAGCTTGTTGATCAATAAAACCTCCAGAGGCTGAGGAAGCTCCACCTCTGTCCTCAGGCAGTGTGGCCGTCTGGGTCAGCTCATAACCCTGTTCTCTTAAATTCTGTCTAGACACGCACATCACTGTTAATAAAACAAATTCAGCATAAGGGTCAGGATTGCTGGGGAAAGGAGGATGAGGATGGGGTGGAGGGAGTTTGTGTGTATGTGTGTATGGGCTGTTTGTGACTCAGTGTTTCCTCCAGCTGCTCCTTTGGGGCCAGGCTGGGTTTTTTCTGGCCAGATCACAGCAATGAAAGCAGCCGATTCCCATGAAAATATGGCTTTGCCTTTATATTCAGTCTATGTTATGCTGCCAAGATGCTCAGCTGCAATTTTCTTGATTTGTAACATGCTGCGTTCGGTCATCACACAGGGTTATCTTGAGCCACAGCAGACAAAAGGGCAACACATCTGGTGTCAAATTATTTGTATAAATTTGTATATGTGTTCTGAGGGCCTTATTGTGACCAATCATATCAAAGGATAGCTCTCTCCAGCATTTTTTCCTCCTGTAAATAAACAGACATTGAAAACTTACCATCATGCCACATACCACAAAGAGCCTTGTCTTGGTGTCTTGCCCCAGCACTGCAATTAAAAATTCACTAATCACACAGTGTTAATATGGTTACAAAACAGTGTCGGTGGTGCTGGTAGTGAGTATTGTGTGTGGAGTATCCATGTCTGGTAGAGTTTTCTGGTAGTTTTCTGTGATTGTTGCAGTGGCACCACCTCGTGAAACTACACAGAGCATTATGGTATAATTACAGTTAACATGTCAATAAATCATGCCCAGTAGACTGTGTATATAATAATAGCATTTAGTCACACAGACCGAAACATTACATATTCCAACTAACCGCTAAATCCAACTGGTCAAGGAGCACTGTCAAGGAGTGTTTTTCCTCACAAACCTCATCCTTTACAGGACATGTAGCATGTGCACTGGTGGTTATGGGCTCCTGGGTTTTAAAAAGTCAGGCAGTAACTTTTTTCGAATAAAACAGGAAAATAATTTACAGAGAGAACTTGAAATCAAGAATTGCAATGCTTGACCTAGATAATTCACCAGAGGATATGGCAAACAAGATGACGATTTTTTTTGTTTAGTGGTGGACAAAGTACACAACCCCATTACTTGAGTCAGAGTACAGATACCCCTGGTCAATATTAGTCCACAACAAGTAAAGTATTGGAGTACTTGCTTTTAAAAATATTTAGGTATTCAGTATTAAGTACTCAGGTTGGACGGCAAATTCCTGAAGGCAGCGAAGTAGTTTGTCCTCAGGTAAACACAAACATAAGAAACAATATGAATCATTTTTCATTTCCGAAATCTCAAACACTCATTTTACATATGGCCACAGGTGATCTGGCCTGTGTTTATCTGCTGTTGCCATTACCACTGCCAGGTTAGTTGTTTGTGCTTTGATAACAAAATACAATACAGTATGGACGCCTTTTACTTTGAAAGCGGATGTCTTGCTTGCACTTGTTTCATAGAACTGGATGATGTATTTCTGCTTTTACATCAAACCTGCTTGAGAGCAGGTCCTGTGATTGGTTTTCGTCCTGTTAGGGAACAGAGTGTGCAGCCAATTGCATTTTAGAAAAAAAAAAAAAAAAAAAAAAAAAATCAACCGCCGACTTCAAAGCTCTGCATAAAAGAACAACCTTCATAGAAATGTAGTGGAGTCAAATTTGCAATATGCCTTTAAAATCTAGTAGTGTAAAAGTCATAAGTTTCCTCAAGTGAAGTACAGATACTCTAAAAAGATACTTAAATAAATTAAATGTACTTCATTATTGTCCACCACTGGATTTACAGAGACAGATCTGGTCCATGAAGAGCTAGAGATAACAGCACATTTTCCCCTGGGGTTTATAGATGACTCACTGTTGCTTGCTCATTCCTCTCTTCTCACGCATCTAGGATTTGTTGTCCTTCTTTTAACCTTTTCTTGTCCTTCATTTCATCTGTCCTGTCCTGTTCTTTCTGTCTTTCGGTCTTTCCTTCTTTGATCTATCTGTGCCTTCCTTCCTTCCTTCCTCCCTTCCTTCCTTCCTGCAACCCCACTCCCCTGTCCAGGTCTCTTCCTGTTGGCAGCAGACACAGAGAAGCCAGCTGCACAGAGATGAGTGAGGTGGAAGAGGGAAGGGGAAGAGGAGGTGGTTTACTTTGGCTCTCTACACCTCCCCATGTCTTGTAATAGAGCTTTATTGGTTCCTGTCCAGTTATAATCCCTGTTTTACAGGGAATCTGCAGCTAAGTGGAAAGTTCCCCCTTCAGCACAAATCTAATTAGAATATTCAGGCTCAGTGTGGCTTTCAGAGTTGTGACATTATTGAGGATGTGGCCTTGGAGTGCTCTGGTCTCTCCAGTTGCAAGTGCAAATCATATGGTTACAAGGTTATGAAAATATATAGAGCTCTTGCTATAGTGGTCAGCAGCACATCTGAAAACCTTCTCTTTAAAATCTTGTTTGTGGAAGTAGGATACAAATTGTAGGGATGAAATAATGGAGCAAAGATATGGATATGTCTGTGTAAGTGTGTGTAAGTGCACATGGTATGTTTTTTTGTATCTCCTTGTATCTGTGATGTTTTTTTTTTTTTTTGTATCTCTTCATGTTCTTGCACGTTGGCAGGTGAATATGTTTGGCCTTACGTAGCCATGGGTTGGGACAAAACATTCCAAATTATTTGCTTGAGGGTCATAGGGATTGCCAGGTATTACAATGCATGCACTGAAAGCTGCAATTACCATAGCGCTATGTACCTACCAAAATGCACCACAGTATTTGCTGTGACCCATTACAGCATGCTTGAACATCCATATTTGTGCTTTTATTGTATAAACATATTTGAAAAGGCCTTGGGAATAAAAAGAAATAACTGTCTGTGTTCTCTCCCAGGCTTAAAATAAAGACAAATGGAGTGATGGTGGATGTTTGATCGCTTCACTGTTGCCTTGGAGGGTACACAGGATGCGAGGTCATGTAACCAGATACTGTGAAACATTTTACAATGAGTCATATGGCAAACAAAGTACAGCCAGAGTAAAAATAGTAATGTAAGAATAAGAATAATATATGTATTTTATAAAGTTACAACCCAAATTTTCTCAGAGCATCAGCTGTACGTTGATTCTCATAAAGCAGCTGTCCTCTGCTCCACTTTTTAACACAACTTTTCAACCATTCCTGGGAACTTTTGGCGTCTCAAGTTCACATATCCATATTTATACTGTTGAAAATGGAAATGAACTTTCAGAGACTTCACACTTTCTTCACATCAGGATTTCATCACTGTAACAAAGTTGTTCACATTAGCTTTCCTAAAAGAAGCAGTGCTGCTGAAATGATCTTTCTGTTGAAAAATAGTAATAGAATTATCAGGTCTGTGTTTTATGAATTGTGATAACTCAGAAGCAGAATATTATCAGGGGGGTGTCTCAATCAAAAATTCAAATGTGAAAATTGAGGGATTTTGATTATATGTTGTGAAACTTTAGTGATCCTGCATGATTTGCATTTTTTTTTTTTTTGCAATGTAAAATGTGGGTAAATTGTAGTAAATGGTCATACATTTGCATGTGCGTGCATGCACACACACACACACACACACACACACACACACACACACACACACACACACACATACACACAAACACATAGCAACCAACCATTTTCACAGTGAAATATGGGACAGTACATCTGCAAACTGATATTTTGAAATTATAAATCAAACCAACCAAGCCTCCTCCACTTGTAGTCAGGGAAACAGGTTAAACTGGGCACCATTCATTGTACCTAAAACACACATCAGACACATTCTCTTGAAGAATTAAATGGTGACTCATCTCAAAAATGCTCGATTATTAATGCGAATCGTGATATCTTTGATTTGTTGATAGAAAACAATATCAAAGAAATCCAGGATGAAACATAAATCACATTAGGCTGTAACCATCCAGACAACTGAGCCATGTAATACATCAGGCCAAGAGCTCTTGTTTTTGCTAGAGCTGAATCTGGGACTTCTAAAACATTGCAGCAAGAACACATTATGTTTGATTTGGAAAATAAAATACTGCTGCGCTGAATTCCCCGCACCTGCCTGTCTTTACGGACATCGTTTCAAAGGAAGAAACACAAATCACCCACCCATGTCTAAAATGAACGAGGAACATACGTGCTATTGACAATTTGAGGTCACTCTGATATTTCCCCTTTTTCTTTTTCTGCAGTCATGATAGGGGATTTACAGGGAAGTACAGGTCACGGAAAGGGCTCTTCAATCATAATGGGTTATAGTAAAGGAACCGAACAGGGCAGGGACAGTGGTAACTCTCTATGGAAGTCATGAATAGAAAAGATACTGAGAAAATAAGCAAAAGGAAGTCATTTTTACTACAGTCTTGGATGATGAGTGATGATTTTAATAAGGTTGGCATAACAATGACACATAATGACAGCCCAAAATGTTGCGAGTTAACGCTGAAACGTCAGCATTTCTGAATGTTGCATAACAACATTTAGACTTTTAGCTGATGTGGCGGAGCCGGCATCATCATCATGTGACTGTTGAGGTTTGCACATGCATGAAGGCTAGCTAAGGTTAGCTCATCAGCAACTTTAGCCACTCGATTTGTTTCGTTAACTTTATTAGCCACCAAAATTAGTTGGTTACAGTTAGGAAGAGTTCATGGGTAAGGTTAGGGAAATGTTCATCGTCATGATTAATTGTGTTAGAAAAATGTGGATTACTACACATAGGTGTGATAAATGAGTGGATGCGCTGAAAAATGTGTTTTAGTAATTTTCATTGTATGGTACAATAGCCTACATATGCATTATATTCATGTCGTCAAGCCTATATTAAGCTATTTTGTTTATTCATAGAGTTACTTATTTTATATATTTCTTTTAATTATGCTGGTTATCCATTAATTGTTTGGGCATATGCTGAATTTGATCAGACTGCACTATGGGGAGTTCTGTGCAACGTGGTGGTAAATTCAATGTGTCTCTTTACCTTTACAGAAAATAATACCCCCACAATGCCTGAACTGTACAGGCTGGTATGTGTGCTAGGACACTGTGAACTCTGTCCTTCTTTATGTTATTTCACCTTTGTTATATTGAAGGTGACTTTAAGGCAAATAAACTATCATCACAGTCAAAACATGTAATGACCGCTCATCCAGGGAGCATCTGTAAAGCCCACATGCCACTTAGTGCTTTCAAATCACAGTCCTATAGTAAACAGAGTTCTGATAAACAAAGCTGGGAGTGTGCTGGCCGCTGGTGTCATCACATTATCACTCTAACACCAGGACATTTTATTGGTACATTATTCCAAATAAAAATCAGATGTTTGTCTGTGTTGGCGTAGACTTGTGCATGTGTAGTCCTGCTGTCTGTCCATCCATCTGTCACTCTATCTGTCTGTCTTTCTATCATTCTAGTATGAGCGTGTGTGGTCCATATTTTCTGTTTATAGACTCTTTGTTATCATAGGAGTGACTTGTTGGCACTGTTGTTGTATTTACTTTGTCTCTGACCGCTTTGCATACCACAAGTCACACGTGGGACGCCATATGGCCACCAAAGAACCACAGGATACATTCTGATGATCTTCAACCCTCACATCTGTTGGAATCCGATGAAGAATCTGGACATGCAAAGAAGGGTGGATGGGTCATAAGAGGAGGAAACAGAAGACTCAGATTAGTGTTGGAAGGTGTCCATGAAGCAAGCACAGAGATGGTAGTTTTACAGCTGACCGTGCATTGAGATATCACTAGAGAGGGAGAAGAAAAAAAGACGGATTTCTGTACACAGATCAGTGAAGTATCACTGTCAACACAAAATAACCTAAGAAGACAGGTTACCAAATTGATAACAGTGATATCAGATTGAACACAGAACACACAGAAAGACTAAACAACATTTCAGAGACCACAAGTACAAAGGCTTTGATGCTCGTGGATTCGGGACCATACCACCATTTTCTCAGCCCCATGTTCCCTCAGCTAATATTAAATGGTCTAATCTCTTGATCAAAACTTTGTGTTGGTTAGTTTAATCAATTATAGTGAGAAGTCGAATTAAATATATTTTTATTTAGTTGTTTATATAAGGTTTGTTGTTTACGGGTTTGTTCTTTAGGGCCTGAAGGAACATTGGGATTAGGGAACACAGAACTGAGGGAACATTTGCTTGAGCCCCTTTGATTTATGCCTAGCTGCAGGAACAGCAAAAAAACAGAGATCAGACAACCCAAAGGGTCTAATGGAAGAGTTAAAAGTAAAAAAAAACTATAGTGGAGCATAGTGGTCACTGAAAGAACTTTAAAATCTATTCCAAATTTTACAGGTTACCAGTGAAATGAAACTTGGCCTTAAATAACAGCAGTGTTTTGGACTACCTGATGTTTGGAAGGATCTGATTGAATATAGGTAAAAAGAGGCAATGGGCTAATATTTTCAGCGTCCTGCAACGAAAATACAGGGCTGACCTTCACAGTGTTCTGCAGGCACCACAAGCAGAACGGCAACAACTTCTTATGTGATACAAAACAAGCAAAGAGTTTGACATTTGAGGATAAGCAACTGAGAGATTGCACTTGTTCTCAGAAACTTGATCAGGATCAATGGCAACCATCTTATCGTGTTTAGTTTAATTTAACTAGAGGAAATTCTGGGCCTTCCAGTCAACTGATATCAGCTTGACAGTTACAATGATTAAAATGGCTTGTTGACTAAAAATAGATTTGAAAGAAATGTACAGGTGGGTATCATCAGCATAGATGTGACAAGAGGCAGATAATGTTGATCGATAATGTGCCCCAGTGGTTGCATGTACCAAGAAGACAAAAGTGACCACAGACATTGTAGAAAAAGATGATGAAATAAGACTTGTTGATTGGAAGTCAGTGCTTGGTGGCCCCGAGGCAACCCATTTGCCAGAATAAATGTTGTCATTTTATGTTTCTGCAAACCAACAAATATGTTGACATGTCAAGATTTAGCAAATGTGGTTGGGGCTGTGTCAACGTAAGCTGGCTAATGTCAGCTAATAATAGCAAAACACAGATCTTGCTTGACATGGGACTCAAACCCCAGTCTGCAGAATCAAAGCCCTGTTGATTGTGCCATTAACCCCTTCACCTACCTCCTAATGCTGTGTTTTTTCTCACTTTATACACAAAACTTGAAAACATTGCATTTCAATGTAGCTTTTGTTTGTAGAAACATAAAATGTTACCATTTTTTTTCTCGGTGAGGGTCACTTGTGGAATGCTAGACGATGCTGTGCTCTGTAAATGTTTTCATCTTCAGGCAATAGGGAAAACTGGTGGCAGAGTAGAAGTTATCTTGCCTTATGACTGAGTACATACATAGAAGTTTCAGTGTGCTGTTGTATTGAACCCTGTTACAATGAATCTACATTACATTGATTCTAGTCCTCTCTAATCAGAAGCAGTTAACTGCTTACATAAGGATGAAGAGATGGGTGGCGACATGGAGCAAGTGGACAGCATGATGGGAAAATTGAAATCAGTGAAACCAAGGAGGGAGACAAATCAGTGAAAGATCCAACTACAACTGGACCTACCAGAGTTAGTCTGTACAGGGATATAGCCACCAACCAAAAATATACGTGACCCCCAGGGGGCAATGTAGAGCACAAAATGAGAACAGAGTCGATAAACAGTGGTCAGTGGGACTTTTCTAGAATATCAGCTCTGGCTAACACTGGCACATTTACAGCAATGTTAATTAATGTGCACTGTCCTCTCTAAATAAATAAAATAAATAAAAAATAAATAAAATATAATTATAATTTTTATCCTGTGCATTGGTGAAAACGACCAGACAGTGGTTAAGACATTGCACATTTTTTATGTGCTTAGATGAATGAAATCTGGTACCATTTAAAGAAAAAATGCTATTTTGCTCTGCTTATGCAACCAGTCAACATCACATGGCCTCAGTGCTGGTGGAAATCTTCTGAAATTGCCATAATTTTACAACCTTCGATTTCACATAAGCTTATGATTATGTCTTCATTATAAATATTGGGCCTTGTAACAATGACAATTAAATGCAGTGATCATTTTACAGCACTTGGCCCTACTGACCTTTATATATTCTACTCTGTATAGCAATAGCTCAGCACTGCCTTCGATGGACAAAAGACACTCTTCTTTCTGTCTCACAGCAGTTAATGGCTATGGTAGTCTGTCCATCAGAGGTTTTCCTTAGGATGCAAACAGATTCGTTTGTAACAGATTAACTTTTTGGAAGACAGATATAGGTCAAAGTTAGGAGATTTTTTTTTTTTACAGTTATGCCAGCAGTGTTGGATGGAGGTTATGCTTTCACTCCATTCCATTTGCCTGTTTATTTGTTTCTTTGTTTGCTTGCAGGATGCCTATAAGCTTTATGAACAGATTTGCATGAAAAATTTGTCTTAGGCACAAGTAAAGTGATTCACTTTTCACTTTTCACTTTTCACACTGATTGGCCAAGTGGTTGGGATGGGATGGTGGGGTGGTAGTGGTATGGCCTTTTATACAAAAGAAAAAAACTTTCAAACAGATTCAAGAAACATCATGAAACTTGTGGAAAGGTCAGTCAAGAGGCAAGGAGGGGCTGATTAGCTTTTCACACCAAAGTGAAATGTGGCTTCTCATTAAAAGGCATGTAACTTCTGAACAGATTCACAAAACATTAAACTCTGTGGAGAGGTTGATCACGCAGCAAGGAATAACTGAGTCACTTCTCACATCAGTTGTTCACAGGGAGTTATCCCAGAGTATTGAAGCAATATTCAACATATGAAACTGGCATATGTTGTCAGCTGCATAGTGTTGGTGGAGATACAGTATGTGCTCTAGTGAATGCTTCCTTGTTTAACTTTTGTGTTGTTTTATTCAGTATTTTTCTGAGCCTCTACTTTGCATAAGAAACCTACCAATTTATCCTGAAGGTGTGGCGCTGATTAAAGCTCTTTGTGAACAGGCTGAGGAGATGGCTCGAGAAGTGACACTATGCTATACCTCACATCTAACATATTAGGCTGTTGTCAATTCAGTTCATGGGCATATTTGTTACATCATGCCAGTTCTTTGTAGAAATAAATAAAACTGTTTGTGTAATGGATTTGTTTTGTTTTTTGGTGAAATGAGGACATTTCAATCATGCAAACCGTTCCTCCACAGTGAAATGTTTTCTTAACTCAGTGTTGTCATCGTCAGTGAGCTAAGGGCACATTTGACTGTGCTCATCCTGCCGTGTTTTGGGGGAGAAGTGGATTACCTTTGGTGTTATCCTTCATCTGAAACACATTAGGGTTTAGACACGCTTTGAGCTTGTTCAAGAGGGGGCTTCATTGTTGGAGGAGTCCATCGGAAAACCTCACCAAGTCATGTGAGATAGCAGGAGACAGTCAGGCAATGACAGGACTTCATACTAAATACATAATGACACAGGGATAAATCAGCCAGATCTCTACTGTATGTTTTTCTCTTCAACCCCTTTTTCTTCTCTTCATTTTCCTTTCTCTTTGGCCTCTGTCTTGGTCTAACTATGGAAAAGATAACTAGCTTCTTTGCCAGGTTTTATCTGCCAGGTTGTGCAATACACAAACAACTGGAAATACAGCCAGGGATTATAAGGCTTTATATTTGCTTTTTATCATTACAATGTTTTTGTATGACCTCCCTATTTCCTCCCCCTTTCTTTTACTCTCAATCATTTGATTTTGTCTTTCTCTCTCTCTTTCCCCCTTACTGCATCGCCTTGGTTTATCAGTATCATCCCATAAGAGCTATCTGTCAACACTGTCAGCTTTATAAATACACAAATAGCTGCAGATGTTCTCACTCTGCATTGAATTTGAAATTCTAACCCAATTACTCAAAGTTTCCTTAAGGTGAAGTCATCATATTCTTAGCCGTTTTTCTTTAATCTGGGTTTTGTTTTCAACTTTGGTCAAGTTTTTTTTTTTTTTTTTTTTTTTTGATTGTTTGTTTTCAGTTTTAAAATGTTTTATATCAGTGTTAAGCACTACGTGATACTGCTGTCATACAGAAAAATGAAAAAAAAAAAAAAAAACGTGAGTCAGTCATCATCACAGCACTGGGCAGAAGGAGCAAAGGGAGAGGGAGATCAAGGCAGCAAGAGGGAGAGAAAAAAAAGCCATATTTGTTGTATTGGTGACACCAATACTTGAGCTGTAGCTGGCTGAACCTCTATAGAGAAAGTTAATGAAATGAAATAACATGCAGCTGTTGATCTTAATCTGCCTGTTCAAATACAAATGTTAGGCTGTGCACTTTCCCAAGATTCGGTTTCACAACAATGTCATTATCGAGCTGGCATTAAATTTGCATCATGTTTCCATTTCACATGAATCAAATGAGCATTGAAAAGAATCACACTGGCCTATACCCCCTTTAGCTAGACATGTTGTTTACTGTAGCGTCATGACCTGGTTAGTCATTTTCTACAGCATCCAGTGATATTTCAATCTGCAGTATAAGAGCAGGGTGAATAACAGAGTGGGATGTGTAATGCACAGATACCATAAAGATACCATAACAATTAAAAGGCATGTTTGAAAGTGGTCTGCTAAAGGGAGATTTGGAAAATATGTGATGGGAACTGCACATTCCAAACATGCATGTCATTGAAACATTTTTTTTTTTTTTTTTTTTTTGCATTTGCATTTGCATTTGGATCAGCTGTGAGAACCTTGAACCGTATCAAGTGACAGCACTGGATCAACTTTTGCAAGCCGCATGCCATATTCATCCACTAATTATTTTTGAAGAGAGACAGTCCATCTGGTGCAATTTTGACCCTGAAACCATCACCAACACACACACACACACACACATGCACTCATGTCTGACCACCAGTAACCGTTAAATGTCTTTTCTATCTCCTCCAAACAGGAAAGGCTGAGATTATAAACATGCAGCAATTACTTATGAGGCAACAGCTAAGAGCCAGTCCAACACATTCTTTTCTCTCTACAGATTCTTGGAATGAACTTTTGCAACAGCACAGATATCAATAGTCTGATTGAAGCAATCAGTGAATACCACTGACTGTTCCTTGGCCCTGTCAGAATGCAGTAATGAATATAAAGACCATTACAAAAACAGTGCAACATATGCACAAAGAATACACACATGCATACACACACACACCTAGATAAGATGCAATCTCACTTTGACTCATGCTCTACAATGCCCTAGTTCCTGTTTTGCACAAATAACCGCAAACAGTTTGCATTCTTAATACCTGCAACTGCATTAAAAAATACATCCAGTGCTGGAAAGAGTACTACAAAGTGCTACTCGAGTAAAAGTACAGTTACTTTGATGATATTTTAGAAGTATATGCTGTAAAAATCTACTGAAGTAAAAGTAAAAAGTAACAAATTTAAAAAGTAGTCAGAGTGAAAGTTACTTAGTTACTTTTTCAAAACAGTAACTGATCTTTTCTATACAGTTCTAAAAGGATGAGAGAACATGGTTCAAACTGCATTCCTTTAAAGGTGCATTGCACAAAATTAATGAGGGCTGATTGAAGTGAGGACTGACAAATGTGACACAAGCATTTAATATGGCTGAGTCCATATGATTCTCTTCATCAGGCCAACTCACTGACATGATTCCACTTTTTTCTACACTTACTCCACAGTTTTAGCCAGTTGACTGTAAGTGGCCCTGTCTTCCATTGACTGTCTGCAGTTTTTCATTGTGCAGCTTTCGTTGGAAATTTAGAAATGACAATCAGTAGAACCAACAAAGTGGAACAAGATTCCTCTTTGTAAGTACACAAAAAAGCTATTCAATTACAGTAACGTGAGTAAATGTAATTTGTTACTTCCACCTCTGAAAATATCTGCCATGTGTGAGTTATAGAGCAGATCCCACAGGCATTCCCTCGATTTCATCATTGTGTACTTATTCCATAAATGGATTTCTAATTAAACCGAGGAATGACGGGAGGAAGTGCAGCAAGGAGTCAAAAGAGAGAAAGGAACAAGGGGGGAATAAAAGCATAAAACAACAAGTCAAGTGGATAGGAATGACCGGGCCATGGGAAGAGAAGCAAACCTCAGAAAGTGAAGTGCTTTCATGTGAGGTAAATAAAGAATGCTGTGGTGTGTGACATCAGGCTTGGCTGGCCCCGGCGGGCTGGATGCTGCATATCTGAGACGGTGCTCCGGTCTTCGGGGGCTTGAGTAAGCAACTTTCTTTGAGTCTCCTCATCACTGAGCCTATTCTTCTGCTCTTCATCTCTTGCTTATGCTTTCCACCGCTCCCTCTTCTTCACCGCCCTCCCTCTTGGTCCAAACTCCTCATCTCCTCATGCAATTTTCACTCAATTATATCTTACTCTCCAAAATTCCTATCTCTCAACCGAGGAGCTTCACCCTTCATCTCTTCATCCAAGACCTTAATTACACACCAGACTGTATTTCTCCCTTTCTACCTCCCACTCTCTGTCCTCTCCTCTCTCATCACCCACCCACTGTTCTTCTCTCCCTCCCACCAACAGAACAACAGGTCTGCCTTGCTGCCTTAAAATTTATCACGTGCATACAAAGACATAAAGGAGATTGAGCGAGAGGAGAGGAGGATTTGCGCTCCACCCTGAGCCTCTCATGACAGAGCAATACTGCCAAATGACAACTGACCACACACGCCACAGTGCAAAAAACACTGCCACATCACCTGCAGCTGCAGCTTTCCTGGGGCCTTCACCAAACCAGGGTGGGGTGGATTTCCTTCAGTATCTCGCCACTTAGATCCTCCTTGTTTTCTTTGTAAGCCAACAAAACATTGTGGTGTGCTCAAGAAACCCCAAACCCTCTGTTGCTAATCATTTGTTCTCTATCTTAAAACTTTAAGAGCAACAAAAAATGTGATCGTTGCTCCAGCTACAGCATGAGCACACTGATTCAGTCCCCATTTTGGAAAGGTATACCGTATAGGCAGCAGCTAGAGAAATGGTGAAGTGTATTGATATAGTGCCACACTGTCACCCGAAAGGTGTGTTTTTCTGTGTGTGACACTTCAACATATGACTGGGGAGTGAGAATATATATTCTCAGTCATCATGAACATGAGATGGCTGTTAACAAGTTGCAGATGTGTGTGTGCGTGTGTTTTGGTAGGAGCTTTTCTCACTGTAACAAAATAAGGAACTATTCCAAAGAACAGCAGTGTGGAAATATCCTCTTTTACCCAGTTTGCGTGTGCACAGGCAGAGCTCACTCAGCTTAAGTTCAACCCCAACACCAGTTTCAATACTGTGCACTCTATCTGGCTCTCTTTCTCTCACTCTCTGCACAAAACAACTGATACACAGAGCAGCAAAGCAAAGCAAAACTAGTGAGAGAGTGTACCTGCCTCAAACAGGCTCATCCTGCTCATATGCCATCATGTAAAAACAACAAATGCTGTACACACAGAACCTTTGGCAGAGGATTCAAAGGCAGAAGTTCCACCTTTGCATGGCTGCAGCCATAAATCAATCTGCAGAGTCAAAACAAAGCTGAGCCAAAGCACTCCCTTCTTGTGCAGATGCAACCAATCATTTGAGTCATCTCTCACAGATGAGGAGCAGACCAAAGTCAGCTGTTTCTATGGTTACAGTAATGCTGACACAGGTCCCAACAAACAGAGATGAGCCCAAAACAGTGGAAAACAACTCACTTTTTCAATTGCTCATCAGACATTTTTGTTTATTCCCATGACCCCCTCATGCCATGCACACTGTTGCAGGTGCACTCAGACACAGAGTGCACATAGTCACGTTGACAATGAAGCCTGAGTCAGTGTCAGCATTATTATAAAGACCAGATTGTTTGAATGATTCATAACTGATTTTGGCAATATTGTTGTAGGCGCATGAAGTTAGTTGCAATTAACTAGATGGCACGTTTTTTATTCAGTCAGGTTTTATTAATCATAAACTTCATTACACATATTCATTACAGTGACCTAACTAGGCTATTCAGTATCACACTGTTTATCTAGCTCAGCTATAAAAATACATGTGTTAATATTTTACTGAGTAATGCAATCTTGAAGGGAAGGGTGGGAAAGTGGGAAAGAGAAAGAGAGAGACAGACAGAGAGAGAGACAGAGACAGAGTACGTGTGTGTACATATATATATATATATATATATATATATATATATATATATGACTAATGTGAAAAGACTGCCACCTAGCAAGTTGTAACTGAAACCTTGCAGAGTCACCCTCTGGGTTAAACAAAGTCAAGGCTGTTTGCTGTAATCCAGCAGATGGCACTGTTGTACCTCCATGCTGAGAGAGTGTGGCAAGAGCTGCTGGAACTGTGTTCAGGGGTTTTCCAGACTCTCCACCAAAAATTAGAAGTACAGGATGTTGAGGATAAATCTGTTTCAACTCCCTGAAGTAAAATCAATTGACCTAATTTAATAAAGCAACTATTTGTAGGAACACAAACATAAAATGTTTTATTTTGTTTCAGTTGGGAGTTTTTGACCTTATGATAATCATTTCAAAGAAATGGCTTACCCAGCTTTTCAGTTACCACTACATCACTTCTTATTAAAAAGCACACAGAATGCTGTCTGAAGTCAGGAACAAATTAAACTTTGAACACAAAACAGGAACAAGTTCTAATCTGCCTACAGCAATTACGTCAATTTTAAATCCAAAATAATGAGAAATTAATACAGCTGTGCACGCAAACTGCGAACAAATGGTGTGTGCAACATATAGCATCCTGCACACATGTGTGCAACTCTCACACCACATTGACACACAATGTGGTGTTCACATCTCCAACCACAGTATCGCACAGGAAGTCAAGACAAGGTTGGAACTGCTCTACATGGCTCATTTCCTGTTTAGTTAGTCACAGGAGTTGCTGCTCCCAGTAAAGGTTAGTCATGATGGGAGAACAGTCCAATTAAGGCAAAGGGTGGAAAACAAATGGATTGTGAGCCACTGTATGAATCTCAGAGATGGTATGGACTGGTTTCAAGTAAAAGTTGAAACAAACGAATTTAGTAGAAATATGGGCCAGAGAGGGCACTTTTAAAAAATACTTCCGCAGTTTGATGATATAAATGACAATGCTTTGTACAAACTATACAACAGCGCCACAACTTCTCTCACCCTTTTCACATCGGTGGTGGGGGTGGGGGTATGCCTGTGTGCAATACATATCTGTGATCTTGTCACATAACCATTATCTTAACCACATATTTATCAGTGATGAATTCTGCAGCAACATTTTGCACAAGTCAAATTCATATGCCAGATGACACACATGTGCATTTCACCATCACTCACATTTAGAAGCATGTGCATGCACCAATGCATGTGAACATACAAATGCAAATTGGTGAAAATGTTACTTTGCATTTACTCTTCATTGTTTTCAGTTTGATGGTTTTTACACACGCGCGCGCGTACACACACACACACACACACACACACACACACACACACACACACACTCACACTCACACAGATTGCATCTTCCAGGAGCAGTGCAGAATGGCTTAAAGGGCAGGGCATGTCAACGAATCTCATTAGCGGCTGGATAACCGTTTAGTGGGGGCTTACGCTACTGAGCGCGCTCTATAAGGTTGGTTGGGGTCAGCAAAGGGCTCTCATAGAGGTCAGGGTTAAAACTGATTGGAAATAGAGCCTTTGAGAGGTGGGGGAGATGTACAGTAGATGTACAGTAAATGTACAAAATTGTAGCTGAATAGTAATAGTGCAGGTGTAGGGCTCTACTGTTCTAATGGTCGTATGATGGCTTTAAAATCTATCTATACTGCTGTAAAATAGTCTTTATAACCATTGACTATTAGTTAACTAAATATTATAAATGTGTGCAAAAGAGATTTGACATACAGTCTATTCGCTGCCAGGAATATGAAAGCTTTCTACATTGGCTCCTATGTGCTCTGTCAAAGCTGGATATGTCTTACATATATTTCAGCGTGAATAAGATCCTTGCTTTAAAAAAAAAAAAAAAAAAAAAAAAAAAAATCATTATTCATTACTTGTGTTAAACTTTAAGGACTGGATTTCACCAGCTCAGAAATGGATTGCCTTTTGTTTGGATAATATGAAAGTAAATGTACTCTAATTTACCAGCTTCAGTGGTTATAGCAAGCAATATAATCTGTTTGATTACTATTGCCTAACCCTTAAATGTTTTATTATTTCAATACTTGGTTGATTCTTTCATCCGGAGTGTTTGCGGTGCATGCAAAAGTAGATTAAGCATACAATCCTGAGTTTCTGGCTTACAATCAAAGGTGCACTATGCAAACTTGCCGAGGGTCAGGACTGTTAAACTCTTTCATGCATGACATCCACTATATTTAAAAGCCATTTTAATGTAATTCATGTAACTCATGTAATTCCAGTGTAATACACTTTTTCCAGTGTTTTACTGTGTAATTCTACCATATAGCTAACTTTTCTTAATTATATATACCTAAGTATATATAATTACAGGTAAAGTAAAGGTAAGTATATACACCTAAGTTATTATACCTATGCATGATACTCAATTATACATGATTAGCTATGCCCATGTGTACTGAATATTACTTTATGACTTCAATATTTTAGGCACTAATTCAACTCTTCTGGCAAAAAAGAAGGAAAAAAGTGGAATGAGCATGAAATCTGATTGTTGATTCTATATGCCTCTCATTATTGACCTGACTCTCTGATAAATTTCATGCTTATTCCACGGTTAGGACAGCTCATGGGAAATGAGGACAGGACTTACTTCAGGGAAAGAGGAGCTAAAAGGCCAGCAGCAGCAAAGCACAGAGCCCTGTCTGGCATGCAGGGCTGGACTGTGTCCTGGAGTTACTGTCAACGCGTGTTCCTCCCTCAGCAGCCTTATGCCAGCACAAGGATTTTGAATTGAATACAAGTGGCTGCCAGAGGAGGAAGTGCAGGATGCTGATTGCCATGGGAGAATAAGGGAAGATTGAAATTAAGATGGATTGCAGTTATATGTGATTGTTATGGTGTCTATGTCAGTGTAATCTAATGATAAAACTGTCAACTTTTATTTGTATTACCCTTTTCACAATCTTATAAAGGGCTTCACAATATAGAGACAAATGGAGACAATAGAATAAAATCATAAAAACAAAACAAAAAAAAAAAACTTAACAAAAAGTCTCATAAACCTATAGGTGAATATGCGCACATGACATAGCCTTCAATTATGTTAAGTATATGCTTTTTTCAATGTCCTTAATCTGATTTCTGTCTTTTAGTATACGATTTCAGTTACCATTTTTATTATCAGATTACTGTAATCCCATTGAAAGTAATCTTTTACTTCCCAGTCCTGTCCAAGATAGGGAAGGAAAGCAGGAAGAGAGTAGAGGCACGTTCAGCTCCCGCTGGCTCAGCGTAATCTCATAATGAACTTCCATGTGTGAAGGAATTGGTGAGAAAAGAAATGGAGAAGAGGATGAGCCAAGAGGAGGAAGTGGGGGGAAGTGAAAGCAATTAAGGGGGCATAAAGCAAAGGGAAGGAGCCCTAATCAGCAGAGGGGAAAAGTGTTAGCAGAGGGTGAAAAAAGATCAGATGTGTTTTATCAAATGTGTCTCTGGCTTTGCCTCCAGCTTGCGTGTGAGGATCATGAGATCAGTTACAATCAGGTCCCTGGGCCTATATTCAGATTAAAAAATACACTTAAATCATGACACAAACAAAAAACACATCAATATTTAGATGTTAAAAGAACTTACACCTATAAAAACTTGGACTGGAGTGTGTTCATATCAGTGCTGAAACAATTAGTCAATCGATTGGTCAGCTGACAGACAATTACTCAGAAATAATTTTATAAAGGGCTATACAATTTTGCATATTTTTGGTTATGTAAGCAAAAATGCCAAATATTTGCTGATTACAAGATGTAAGGATTTGATTACTTTTCTCCATTCATGTCATTATAAAATATTATTATTGATTTATTTATAGTTTAGCTGCTGGTCAGAGTAAGAGGGCAATTTGAAGACACCGCTTTGGCCTCTGCTGACTTCCCATGAACATTTTCCATTATTTTTCATATGCTATAGACGAAGGGATTACTTCAACATAATGGAAACCATCATTAGTTGTAGCTCTGATATCACCACACAGTCACATATACACAAACTGTCACACATACTGTACGCCCACATACACAATACATAATAATAAGACAGACACACAAAGTCACATGCAGTAGTGTGCACACATGTTGCTTCCATGTGTGGCGCCTCTGAGGGTTCGGTGGCCCATCAGGGGTCTGTTACTTTGAAATCCCCTTGCCAATCCCCTGATGTCGTCAAGACGCTAGAAACCAAGCCAGTGTCATCCACTTGACAAGTCAGAGGTCAGGTAAGTAGCAGCTTCATGGAGAGGGTCTTTAGCCGTAAGCCTGACATTGAACCTTTTGGTGAATGGGTGAAGAGATGATGGACGTGACAGACGTGCTGTTTCATGTTCTCCCACAGAGCCCTTTATTGTAAATGTGATTTTGTGATATCGATGTCATGATACTGAGATGTTAATGCAATTTGCAGACAACATCCTGTACAGTTTCATCTGTAACTCTGCTCTGCCAGCATTTGCATTAATGCTGAAGTGTTCCGTGTTGCTTCTCCATGCCTTGTGCATAATGTAAAATGCTTGACCCCAATATGTTATAGGAATACAGTATATTGTCATCAGACATAAAGACAATTACAGTATGTAGAATAAAGCATCAGCCAGACCTGCTGCAGGGTCAAACCGTTTGTGGCTTTCCCTAATCTTAGTCATAACCAACTAATGCCTAAACCTAACCCCTCAGAGGCTGGGTGGAAGTGTCTCCATCAGTGGCACAAACTAAGATGACTGCAACATTTAGCCACTGAAAGAATATGTAACCTTCAACATCTGACTAGTCATACATATCAATGGCAGTAACTCAGACCTTTCTTCAGCCAGTGACAATAACATTGAAATTAAACAATTAAACAATGAAATTATGCCAAGTGTTGCCTTTAGCAGCAGCAACATTTGAGAAATGTAGTCATGCAGAATACAGATGATGTCAATCAACAGATTTCAGCACAAGTCAGAACACTGTCAAAAGTGAAAAAGCCCCATCAAGAATGTTCAAGTGATCTCCACTTTTGTGACCATAAGGTAGGCTAAACCAACATTTCCTTCACGTGATTCAAAATCATCCCAAATGAACGGTGTGTTTGACAAGCAAGAGAGCCAAGCTCGTCACTTCTGCATTTCTTCAGCAAAAACTCTTTCAAAAGAGACTTTGTTCATGGGCACCACTGACATCTTGGTCATTTGAATAAGTATGAGTGCTATCACACGTGCAGCTACTTCAGTAAAATCGTCACAATGTATCTTATAGGATGTGGGTCATTAAAAAAAAGCATTTAAAACCTGTTCTTTACCTGAAAAATGCATGTTACCCTTATAGCTGTAGCATTATAGTAACCCCCCTCTCTTAGTCCTTTTACCCATCACCTTCTTTGAGAGTGTGAATGTTTATGATCTCAGCTTGCACAGAGCATGCAGTTTCAAAATGTAGCACTGAAACCACAAAAAGAGAGATAATAGCTATCAGCCATGTGCTTAGAGCTATCTATTGACTTTATCCAGAATTTTAAGAAGCTATAAGGGCTCATTTATCTTTAAAAGAAGTGTGAGTGTGCATGCATGTGTGCATCCATGCACACCCTTGTGTGTGTGTGTGTGTGTGTGTGTGTGTGTGTGTGTGTGTGTGTGTGTGTGTGTGTGAGTGTGTGAGTGTGTGAGTGTGTGTGTGAGTTTGAGTGTGAGTGGGTGTGTGTGTCATTGCACATACAGGGTAATCTGCAGTAAGCTGGTTTATGGGCTCGTCTGCAGTGACGCAGATATGCCTGCGAAGCTCTACTCTGATAGATTCTCCATGACAACTAAGCTGACCTGAGACTATGGCCTATACCCTACATTTGGAAAGGCTCACATTTTTTTTTTTTTTTTTTTTTTTTTACATCACAAATATCACAATGTCACAAAATCAGCACAAACCAAGCTTTACACACAATGCAATGTGGATTTAACACAGGTGTTGTGCACATCTAGTTGGGTTACTTTGCAAGCTTTTAAAGTTATCTGTAAGAATGGAATAGCTGATTGGCACACAGCAGGCAGTGCTTTTTCGTAGGATGAAGAAAGCATGATCAAACTGAATTGCAATTATTCTCTACAGCCTTTCCCAAATCTTAGCTATAACCAACTTATGCCTAAACCTAATTTTAAACAGTAAGACAAAATTACCATTCAAAATGTAAAAAATGATTGTGCCATCCCTGGAAAAAAAAAAAAAAAAAAAAAAAAAAAAAAGATTGAAAAACTGATGAGCTCAAGAGAAAACACCCCTAGAGGGCGTAATATGTACTGTATGTCATCTTCCCCAGCCTCACCTGCGGAGGTTCAGTCTTTACGCTGCTACATATTAAAGGTGCGATTTTGGCAACTTCACCACATTTTCAAAAATTGGCCTTACTAGGCAAGCACTGTAGTGTCACAGTGAACTGAATGCACACAATTACGCCTCATTAGGCTAGATTTAGTGTATGTGATTTATGTGAAACATGACATGAAAGCTTTTATGTGCAGTCATGAGGAACATGAAAGTAAAGCCACAAAAAAAAAAAAAAAAAAAAAAAAAAAAAAAAAGATTTTAGGCCAGTGAAAACTACAGACACAGTTCCTTCCCGTCGCAGTGGTAAAACTGAAATTAGATCGGTGTTTAGGCCAGTTCCCAAGATAATTCTATTGAGGATGCACAATAGGAAGCTGCTACAGCTATTAGTAGGTGGGGTTATCAATCAAAGCGGCCCGCCCCGCCGCTCCTCTAACGGGAGGCACACTCTTCAGAACTTCTCTTGCAGCTGTGGAGCGGGACGTCTGTGGCATTACGCAGAACCAGCGAGCGAAAAAACGGCCAAAATGTAAGCGATAACAAGCTGTCATACACCACTCTCCACAAATGGTGAATGTAGGTGTTCAGTGGAAAAGTGTAACAGGAGTTAAAACGATGCGTAAAGTTGCAATTGTGCTGAAAGGACGAGCAGCCGTCTGTGCGTAAAAGTGAAAGACAGAGGACTGAACGAAAAAAAAAGAAGCTTGTGGTGGATGAAACCGTTTGGATTGTGATGGATGGGTCGGCGACTGGCTGGAATGCGCGGAAAAGCTGGCAACGCAGAGGACGTTTTTCTCTAAACTAAATGTAATTGATGCCTGCATTTCACGGTTTGGCAACACGGCCGCAGCGGAGCGCACGGCGGGCCAGCAGATGCGGGACAGTGACTGAGCCTTACGGCTGGACAACTGGCGAATTGAATTAGTCTGGACTGCCAGACTTTATGTAAGAAGTAGGACAACCATTACACCGCCCAACCAGTTCTTCCCTTCATGCGTAGAGATGCTCGTCGCCTAGCATCGTACTGTTATGAGAAAGAGAAACTCTAAAGCGCCGCTTTCACAGAGGGGTACAGCCAGCAACCGCCACTACTCCAAGGGGAGTTAGGGGAAACTTTTGTCGTTTACATTCTCCTGTCTACCTCCTCTAAAGATGGACGAGAAGAGTGAGTCGGCTCCGGCGGACAGCTGCGCGGACGGAGAGAGCATCAACCTCAGTGTGCTCAACTGGGAGCAAGTGCAGCGGCTGGACGCCATCCTCACCGGTTCCATCCCCATCCACGGCCGGTGGAGCTTCCCCACTCTGGAGGTAAAGCCCCGGGACATCGTCAAAGTGGTCCGATGCCGCATGGAGGAAAAGCGGATACACGTCCGGGAGGTGCGGCTGAACGGCTCTGCGGCCAGCCATGTTCTCCATGAAGACAGCGGACTGGGATGGAAAGATCTGGATTTAATATTCTGCGCCGAGCTGAAAGGAGAGATTGAGTTTCAGATGGTGAAAGATATAGTTCTGGACTCTCTGCTGGACTTCTTGCCGGAGGGAGTGAATAAAGAGAAGATTACACCGGTGACCTTAAAGGTATTGTTGCCTTATAATTAAGGATCATTTGTATATTATCATGGTTTATATAAAGTGTCCCTAGAGCACCTTTTTGTCACTAAATCTCAATTTGCCGAAAGATCTGTGCGTGCATAACTTTACTTCCACATTGCTGCTTATGCACGCTGCGCATGATTTAACAAAATGCAAAAGGCAGTTTTGCATATTTTTTCAATGCCCACACACATGCGCTTTGGTAAATTTAATGAAAAGGGGACAGCAAGGTAGAAATCTGCCCTGAATGCGTCAAAGCCGCATAGTGATAGGGCTACAGATAGTAAAATCGTAGGTTTCCAACACAAAGAGGATTCTGGCTAATCCAATTGGAGTCGGATCCACATTAATCAGTCGGCCGACAGTTACCTGGGTACCGACGACTACCTGGGCGACTGATGACCTACCAGCTGATGTGCTAAACAAAACAGCTCAATAAAAGAGAACATGAAGATTTTATCTTGTATTTGCAATTTCCAAGATGCGCACAAACCAAAGCAAATGTTAACACTGTATTTAAGACATGTCAGACAGTTTTGCTGAAAACTAATCCTTGGACATACCATGTCTGATAGGAAGTGTGAAAGGCAGGTGTGTTCATTTAAGGAATAAAAAAAATAAATAACAACAAACAAACAAACAAACAAACAAACAAACAAACAGAACAGAACAGAACTACGTATTGATGCACTCATTTGGGAACTAGCTAACACTGTGTGGCTAAAAGAAGGAGGAAGAGGAAGAGGAGGAGGAAGAGTAAAGAGACACTGAAAAAGCAGTAGGCCTGAGTGTGGTAAAAATAAATAAATAAATAAATAAATAAATAAATAAATAAATAAATAAATTACAGATTTTTGTCTCAAAAATGTCACTAGGTGCTTGAGAAGGGGGAAAAATGTCACTGGAAGACTGACAGTACTTTCCTTGCCCTGTTTACTCATTAAACCACAGTGCCTTTTATACCAAAAGTGACATAATGCATCTAATATTAATGTCTTATGAGATCCATTAAAGCCATTAGAATACAATATTTGTGTAGTGGATATGGGTTTAATATTCATCTTGTTGCTTGGAGGCCTGTTACAACTCTATTGACCAGGGCTGGACTCACTGAGTTAGAACTGAATTCAATCCAGCATTCATACAACAATGCACATTTCCTATATAGATTTCTCCACTGGTTACAACACCTAATTTTTCATTTATGCTCTTGTTTCTAGGAGGCCTATGTGCAGAAGATGGTGAAGGTGTGCAATGACTCCGACCGCTGGAGCCTCATCTCGCTCTCCAACAACCGTGGCAAAAACGTGGAGCTCAAGTTTGTGGACTCTCTTCGACGACAGTTTGAGTTCAGCGTGGACTCCTTCCAGATCCGCCTGGACTCCCTTCTACTCTTCTATGAGTGCTCCGAGCACCCAATGGCCGCCACCTTCCACCCCACCATCCTTGGCGAGAGCGTCTATGGCGATTTCCCCGCCGCCCTCGACCACCTACGCAAGCGCCTGATCTGCACAAGGACCCCCGAGGAGATCCGAGGCGGGGGCTTGCTGAAATACTGCCACCTGCTGGTGCGGGGTTTCCGTGCCGCTTCCGACACAGAGATGAAGCTGCTGCAGCGCTACATGTGCTCGCGCTTCTTCATAGACTTTCCTGAGGTGGGCGAGCAGCGGAGGAAGCTGGAGTCCTATCTGCAAAATCACTTTGTGGACCTGGAGGACAGGAAGTATGACTATCTGGCCACGCTGTACAATGTTGTTCAGGAAAGCACCGTGTGCCTGATGGGCCATGAGAGGCGTCAGACGCTGAGCCTCATCTCTTCACTGGCATTGCGGGTCCTGGCTGAGCAGAACGCCATTCCCAATGCTGCCAACGTCACCTGCTTCTACCAGCCCGCCCCTTATGTCTCTGATGGCAACTTCAGCAACTACTACGTGGCGCAGGTTCAGCCCATCTACTCCTGTCCTCCCTCACCTCCTCACCAGTACCACCCTCCCCCGCACTACCCCATGTATGCGACTTGGTTGCCCTGTAACTAAACGTGTACTTGTGCTGATTGGTGCGCTCCTACTCTCACTCGATGTTATTTTTTTTTTTTGCTCCGGTTACACTTTTGTGTAACTTGTGGAATTCTCATCCTCAAAAAGGTCAGTGATGAGGAGTGGTGATCTTCTTTCTTTTTCCTCTCCCTTGAGATGGAAAGTTGAAGAAAATAGGCACCGAAAACGCAAAAAAAAGAAAATGTGAAGAATACATGATGGAAAAAATAAGAGAATAAAGGAAGGAAGGGAAATTAGGACAGGGAACTTGGATGGAGGCAGAAAGCCGGAGAAAGGCTTTTCTCCGGTGTAGAGTGCCACAGGAGGAGGGGACGAGGTCAGAGGGAGAGGCTCCAGTGAGAGAGGCTGAATCTGAGAGGATATTCCTAGGTCAGCTTTAGTGTCCTTTCATGAATGCCAAGATTGATGTGATCCAGTAAACAACAACCTGGACAAGTGAGGCAAGCCTGAGAGTGACGAGCAGGCTAGACATCAAACTGCGTTGGAATCCGCTGTGAACTGAGACATGACTGGTACTGGACACTCAAAAGGATGAAGATTTATTCACACACACGCATCCATACATGCACATACAGTAAAGGAAGGATCATAGGACAAAGCAAGATTATTGATCCTTTGTCAGATAAAGCTGATCTTCTGACCTTTTCATGCGCAACAGCAAAAACGAGAAGTGAGACTCTTTTTTTTTTCAGACAATGCAAAAATGAGGAACTGGACACTGTTTACAAGTCTAAAGACCTACTTACAGTAGATGCCCAAGTTTATTTGACTAATGAAGAATACATACCGAAACAACAAAACAATGCATGCTTTATTTCTGTACAGGAATACTTTTTCTTTAAAGTGCCTAGAAAAAAGCCTAAAGGGAAGAGATTTTTTTTTGTGTGATTATTCATTCTAGAGGACCATAGACCTGTTAAAGATGTCCGTGTGTGGGCTAATTGACTATATGTCCGAGGTGATAATGAATGTATTGTGGAGCAGAGAGTGACCAGAGACTGAGAAACATCTCTTTAACTGGCATAGTTCAGATCGAGAGACTGCTCTTATCTGCACCTCTGTCAGAGTCAATTCACAGCCTGATAACCAAAAAGTTATTTGTCAGCAGAAGTAACAGCACAATTTCATCATCTTTAGAGAGAGGGTGGAGGTGGTGTCAGGGTTAAAATTGATCATGCGAATAAAGGAGAAGGTAGAAGCAGGGGAATTGTGATGTTTAAATGGGTGAAAACAGAGACAGAGAGATTTTGGCAAGAGGAGAGTGAGAAACAGAGACAATAATGTGGACTGATGCAGAGCTGCGTAACCAAAAAGTCATCTATCACAGAGCGAAACAGCACCATCTCATCATCCTCAGAGAGGCTGGAAGGGGTCATAAGGTTCAAAATGGTTGATATGAATAAAAGATACAGTAGAGGTAAGAGAGGGTATTATGATTTTGTTACTGGATGAAAGGAGAGAGAGAGAAAGAGAGAGAGAGGGAGGGAGGGAGAGAGAGAGGACAGGAGGAGGGTGAGTGAGTCAGACTTGCGAAATCCGTCATGCATCCCGGTTGTGCCGCCTGCACATATCTCCAGGCCACACAGTGATATGACAAACTCTGTTTGCAAGAGGGGTGGAGGTTGGATTGTGCATACAGGGATGTCACAGTAAAGCAGCAGCTCCTAATAGGACTGGAATTAAATGGAAAACAAGTGGTAGAGCCACAAGGAGTCTGAATAATGTTCTCAAAAAAAAAAAAAAAAAAAGCATGTAGCGCAAAAAACGCAAAAAGACTGTTATCTCTAATTAATTTCTTTTCAAGGAAATGAACGTTAAGATTGAGATGAGAGCAATTAAGCTGTGAGCAGCTGACACCTGTTTCAATTTGGCTATTTTAACAATGCAAAGGCACCAACAAAGTGATCACAGAGCTAACGGAGAATACCAACGAAGACAATCACAATGACATTGAAGTGGCAATACGACAAGTTGGCAAAGAGCTTTATTCTTTTTTTTTTCATCTTGAAACTTGCTGTACAAGTGCAAGAGGCTCGGCATGTTCTCTGAAACCTGTTGTCAGATCTCCTATTTTTCTATCAATCTCTATTTTTGTACGGTCTGTGTTTGACTGGTGTGATAGTCAGATTTATATAGGCCGAGTTGTTGAGTCTAAGAGTATTTTTGTGGTGTGTATGAGTTTGTATATTATTTTGGCTCAAAAAGGGCAGTGCTGGCGAACCTGGCAGCAGTGTTCAAATGCAGTTAAACTTGTGTTCGTTGTGACGCTCAAGCAACATATTTGGTTCACTTTAAGTGTTGTCTCAGATTGTTTTCTGTTGCACAAAAGAGATTGTTACACTGTTCTGCATGTTTTTAATTACCATCCAATTTTGACATGGAAATAATGATGTGCAAAAAGTGTTATTACATATTTTAGCCCATTTACTGTGACTCACGGTTACTTTAAATTCTACTGAATGTTTTGCAAAGCATACCACATGTTTTTTTTAAGATGTTTGAATATGTTTGTCTTACCTTCCAGGCAGCCATTCATATCCTGCCCAGGGATATTTTTGTCAAAGTTACTTTGTGTGTTGTTGTTGAGTTAGTAGTGTTGAAATTTAGTTAAACTGCTACACTGAGGTGAAAAGTCTACACGTCCTCTGATGTGTTCACATGTTCGTGGAAAAAGGTCTGACGTCCCTTATTTCAAAGTCGGCTACAAAACAGTGACACATTCATGTGCTATTTTATCAGACAATCAAACCCAGAGCCCAAACAATAAGCAAATGGAGATATTGTGAAAAGGGTGATGTGAATTTGGCTTTTTCTTACTTTACAAAACTTATAATAGTTGGTCTGGCTAACCACCAAGTAGAAAATTTGTTTTTTCCAGTTGAACAAATAGAACATGAATGCACCATTCCTTTCTTTCAAATTCAGTCTGGCCGCTTCAATTACACTGAACAACGCTGAACTTTTGATTTAGATGTGAAATTTTTCAAAAATGTCAGAAATATGGTATGCTCTGCAAAATGGTCTGTGGTAATGTGAAGTATGCATGCAGTGCAGTCAGTGGACTAAAATAGGCAAAAACACCGGTATGGTCCTTTAAGATGACTGACTTGATAATTAAAAATGATAATTAAAAAAGAAAACTCTTGTTCAAGTCAATCTTTCTGTATGACACTGTGGTTGGAAAGAAAAACACCAGATTAAAAGTGTCTCATTACTTGCAGCATCACACACACATGCACGCACGCACCCATGCACACACACCCCGCTACAGTATTTGCAGTTAACTCAATTAACATTGTTCTCGGAACTTTCACAGTCATTAAAAGTTGGTGAGGTGAAGGGTAAAAGCTGTGGCATTTAGATCCATGATTTGGTGCACGACCAAAGTGGGAGGGCAAAAGTCTGAATTTGGCTTCAACAGGTGAATGTCCTAAAGTACCCACAAAATCCAAGCGGGAATGCTGGTGCTGCCAGCAAGTGACAGATGAACGTGATGGATTTCCTCTCTGAGAGACGTCACCATCAAGTGTCATCAAGTGTCAGTGGCAGTGATCCCGGTGTATGTCAGACCTCGCCAGCTGCGAGGGTACTTGAAATAGCAGGTACAGCAGTGTGGCGTACCTGACTACCAGCAGAGCCTTGTTATCCAGGGACACATGGTAACTTCTTGAATAGAGTGGCTCCAGGTCTGGATTATTATAATGCCTCGAGGCCCGAGCCTCCAGATGTCACTTTCCCTGCTGACACTGATCTTCACCTCACTTTCTCTTGTGCTGTCTTTGCCCTCGTTCTCCTCTATATCTATTTTGTCTTTCTTTCATCCTTCTTCTCCCCGACTTTCCGCTAATTTCCTCAACTTTCACACAACTTTATGTGAACACGTTGTTTGCCATGGTGGTTGGCCCCTGTTTCCCTGTGCCACTTGAATACTGCAATACTTTGAACCACTGATACTTATACAGCTTCAGACCTATCTATTTCTCATCCACACTTATTTCCCTCTCTCACTGCTTGGTTTCAGAACTTAAGCACTGGATGGTAATCAGTTGGGGGTGGGAGAGAGATAGGAGATGTGGAGAAGAAAACCGGGCCAATGTTATCCCCTGTTAAGAGGGAGAGAGTGGACGCTAAATATAGGCCCCCCCTCTCAGCCACTGTAAGGACATTAGCCCGTCTGCAGAAAGCTGATTAGCTTCCCTTCATAAGCATGTGCTCAGTGCTCTAGTGTGGTTCCTGCAAAGGATTTACTGGCTATTGTACTGTAACACATACCTCCCCCATCTCCCACTGTCATTTAGGTCACTCTGTCCTCTCTTCTCACTGGAAGGGACAAAAATTCAATCCACTTCCTTATTGAGAGCTTAAAGGGAACTGAGAACAAGGGATTGAGGCATTTAAGATGTTGCACAACTGAAAGAACAGCTGAGCCAGGAGCACAGGTAGCTCAGGAAGTGTGTTACTGAAGTAGAGTTTCTCAGCTGGTTGCTTGAGACCCAAAAGTGTGTCATGCAGTGTTGCGAAAGGGCGCCAGACCAAGAGCAACCTAGACAAGGAGAAATCGCCCATATGTGGTTATGAATTGATGGTCAAGGTAAAATTTGATTCCCAAATTTTTAAAAAAACAAAACACACACACACACACACACACACACACACACACACACACACACACAGACACACACACATACACACACACACACACACACACACACACACACACACACACACACACACACACACACACACACACACACACACACAAAACACAGGGTTATTTTAAATCTAAAAACTACTCCAAAAAATGATCATTGCTGGTCTGTATTGCCAACTGATACCAGACAACAGTGATCCAATAACTAGTACATGAAAGCATACGTATTTGCGAAACATGAGCATGTTCCTCTTTCCTGGGCAAAGTTCTCTGTTGCACAGGAAGTGTTGCATTTTACATTTACAGAAACAATTACAGCACTTTCTTTAGAATAAACAGAAGAAGGCAAATGAAATATTAGAAGCTGCAGTCAATATTGAGGGTCTTTATTTTTTTTATTATTATTTTTTTTTAACAGTATTTGTTATGTTAGCTTTACAGTTTAGAAGCCAGTACCTACAGTACAAAACATCAAAGCAATTATTGCTTATTACCAAATATATTGCCAAATGGGGGAAAACCAGGATTCTCACAGATTACCACTTTATCTGCCTGTTGGGTCAGATTAAATGGGTTAGATTAGTCTGCTTTCATTATTGGTTATGTTTGTTGATGCAGATGGTCTGTTAATATATGCTGTGAAAAAGATAGAAAAATAAATAAATAAATAAATAAACAAATAAATGAATAACATGGAGCAGCTGACCCTCAGGTGCATGTTGGGTGTGTTCAAGTAGTGGGAGAATGGGGTTTGTCACCAGAGTTGATAGGGTTCATCCTTAAGGTAGCATGAATGTCCATTTCAGATTTAATGGAATGGTATCAGGTTTTATTTGGCTTAAGGATGGAGCTAGAGGAAAGGTCAAGGACGAACACACTCACTAAATATCATATCCATGTGCTAATTAGATTTAGTAATATCTTGGGTGCAAATCTGCCATTTTGACTTGCCGGTGGTGTTAAAGGAAAGGTCACGAGGTCACCAAAGTTGACAGGGTTTGTTCTCAGGGAGGCACAGAGGTGCCTACCACATTTCATGGTAATCTGCAGAATAGATTGTGAGATATCAAATTTGACATTTGGGCCTAAGCCACAAGAGGAAAGGTAATGATAAAATCAACACTGAAAGCATTCACTGCCTGGGAAGCATGAGTATGCTCAGCAAATTATGTAGCAAATATGTTGTGCACAAGTGAAATGCTTGACCTGAGGGCGGCACTAGAGGCCATAAGACCAATAACATCAAGAGGAATCTTCCTTTGGGGAGCGTGACTGCACTCACCAAATATTATGCAAATCTACTGATTATGTTTCACAATATCCTGTGTGCAAACGTGACATTTTGGCATGATGGTGGTGCTAGAGGAATGGTTATTTAGGTCATCAGCGTTTACAGGGTTCATCCTTCAAGGAGCATGGTTGTGCTCACCAAATTTTATGGCTATCCACCCGATAGATTTCAGGATAGGCTTCTTTAGAGTTAAATATTGAAAGGATGGACAGATGGATCATCTTTTGGTCCCACTGGGTTAAAAGTCTCAACTACACATCTCAGATTCTTAATTCTGTATCTCATATTATTAAAAATATAGCCATTACATAATGGTGTTTTTTTATTGTTATAACTAGAAGTGTCTAGCTTGTGGGTGTGCTAGATTGGTACTGGTATTGGTATGTAAATATTAGATTAATTATCAAGGCTCTGCTAAATTGCTGACCAAAATTACTCTTACTCACACTTGTACCCACCAAGCTAAGGCAAGCCAATGTCAGGACAAACCTTTCTAGTTAGCTGTGCATTTGACTGTATTTATGTATCTGAGAGCACGTGTGCTTATCAGTTTGTAATATCTCATTGACATAACTTAGCAGCTAGCACAGCCAAATTATAGACAGGTATGTGGTAATTAGATTCAGTGAATGATGCCATAGCTATTATGTATCATACTATGAAAATATGTCCATGAGATGATTACTGATTGTAGCCGACAGCTGCCTCTGGTTCTCAAGCATGTGCCATGGAGACCAAAATGTCTGCTGGTCATTTCACTGCTTAGCATCTTCATCCACAGAGGAGGAATGCATTAGTGAAATTCATTTGTGTTGTGTTTGGTTTGGATGAGAACATGGAAAAAAATCACTGCACTCTGACAAATGGTGCATCATCCAGTTTATTAATGGCTCATGAAAATGGGTTGCACTCAGAATGATGATATTCAAAAACATACTTTAACATTTTTAACATTGTTTCTGATGTATCAAAATATGTTTCTAATCAACATATTTCGTTTATCATGTTGTATGGCATTTTAGCAAGTTTCACTACCTTTAGCAACCAAAACCACTTGGTTTAGGCCAGGGAATGGTTGGGTTTAGGTTTCAAAACCATGTTACGGTTACGGAAACATAACGGAACATAACGTGCGTAACGTTTGCAAAACACGTTTGCCTCCAAGCATGGACTTCAGACTAAGTGACTCCAAACAAATCCATGACAAAATACCTTCCCCTTGTAATGTAATGTGAAAATGAGGTTTAGTTGTGTGAGAACAAAATTTCTCGGAGACAGGGCTGGGCTGGGAAAGCTTCTCCCTGCTCTGACAAAACTTTACAGCCTCCTCTACAACCTCCCTGCATATGAGTTCCAAAGCACATGAATGCAGCTACTTTTTTTCCAAAATGGGAATTGGGAGTTTCCCAGTCATTTTATGAATCCGATGAGGATTTGAATGATTTTGATAGCCTACCCACGTCCTCTGCCTCCTGCCTGCATAATAAAGTAATTAATGAATTGGATTTAATGGGCCTCGGTCAGTGAAACAACCATAATTACTTTGAAAAATGAAGAGCAGTGATCATTTATACTTTCATAATTCATGATTTCAGGGCCCAGACTGCAGCGGTGAGTCTGTCCCAGCACCAAACAGTGAAGCGATGAGCCCTCAAAGATGTTTATACTGGCACTGACTGTCCTGAACTTGAAAAACACTGAAGGAGAGCCCAGTGCTTGTATGCTTGAAGCAGTTTATGTGTGCTTCAAGCCATTTGACATGTTTGTCATCGACCACTCCATGCAATGTGGTGGAATATCTTCTTTGCAGACTGGGTGTGATATCAAGTTGTTGCTGTAATTTTTCAAAATAGAAAACCTGTCACGAGTGAAAAAATGACTTACGTTGCTTCTAGGAATAAAGCATCTCACATCAGAAATCAAAAACAGAGCAAACACAAAATGAGGACGACGAACTGGATTGTAAAATTTAAATGGCAACAAAACAGAACACAACAAGAAGAATTAAATTACAAGGGAGATCCGGTTTGAATTTGTCTCTCGTTGGGGATGTCAAACATTTACCAGACTGACCCCCCCCCCTCTTTTGTATTTTTCTGGGGGGGATGAAGTCTTCCGAAGTCTCACGCTGTGCTACACTGTCACGCTTTCATCACACTGTGCCACCACTGCATCAAAGTTTGACATGAGCGGCTCTGGGTTTTGTGGACTATGTCACGATGCTGGACCACAAGATGTTCTGATTTATGGATTTAGGAAGAAAACAGCGGGGATTCCATTTCTCTGTAAAAAAAACTCAGGGGCATGAACAGGCTGTCCACGATGAGAATTCTGTAAAAAAAAAAAAAAATAAAGAACCGAAAATACCACAGCTATGGCAATGGGGAAAAAAAAAAAAAAAAAAAAAAAAAAAAAAAAAAAAACATTTAAAAACCTACAAAGAGAAAAAAAATCCCAGAGTGATTCATTTGTTTAAATGATGATAGGTTTATTGTCATAATTATTAGTCATGTTGAAATTAAATCTATCACCAGAGAATCAGTGAAAGCTTTATCCAATGTCATTATTAGCATTAGAAATAGGCTACAGACAGATACAAGTGCCTGCTACTCATATCCTCACACACAGAGACACACATAAATGCACATAAACACACAAATGAAAAATACAATAAGCATAAAAGTCATAGTTTGGCCACTGATACCACTTACTGTATGATCTGTGACAGAAAATTTGAATTTTGATGGCCAATTTTGTTGAATGTATGTTTCCATAGTTTCCTGGCAGTGAAGGGTTTTCTCCACCTTCTTTCCTATCCTCTTCTGTAATAAAAGGTATTTACTGAAAATCTCAACCAATCATTTAGGCTCACATCCAGTTTAAAATCATGTTTTTGTTAACACAAGTGGAAAAAATCTGCCAGTGGGATGAGATAATCACACTTGTTTCCAATGCAGTTTCACTTGTTGCAGGAATTTTTCTGGCAGAGGAAGTCAGCTCAGCCCATTAGTATCAAGAAAATAATTTGAGAAAAATCTGGGAAAAAAAAAAAAAAAAAAAGTTGATTAGCTCTTAGGGCAAATTTGGGATTGACTCACCCCACTCACAGGTTTTTTCAGTTATTTTAAAAAAAAAAAAACAAAAAAAAAACAGATGGAGTTTACTGTGGTACTGTGGATGCCAGCTATTATTGTATTTATCATGATCAAAATTTGAAGGCCGGGCATGGAAAAAAAAACAAAAAAATAAATAAAGAAACGAATAAATAAATAAATAAAGTTCCTCCAGATGTGGTCAAAACTTGTCAGACGTGACTTTTCTTCAATGTTTTATTCAAATTAACGACAGGAGAAAACTGCAACATGTTGCAATAATCAGTGGGGAGGAAATTACTTCAAAAAAGTAACATTAAATAAAATTTTACTGTCCCTTCAAAAATAATTAATTACTGTAATGTCGAGATTGTGTTGTGAGTCTTTTCACACTTTTCTTTTCTTTTCTTTTTTACTTGGGTTGTTTTTCCTCAGAATGCAGAAATGACTTTTGGCTGTGGTCTAAATGACACATTTAAATGTAGTATTTCCCTTGGTCAGCATTAATTATTCTGTGTCTTTGCACAAGACGAGGTGAGCTGACATCACACCGCTGCTGCAGTCTTTCATTGATTTGGACGTCACAATATCAGGAAAAGAATAACAACACAAGTAAAATTAGCAGCTTGTAACACAGAGGAGGAGGGGGAGCGGCACTGAAGAGTTGGTTCATCTGTGCGGAGCATGGAGACGACTGGCTGCGGTTCAACTATTTAATCAGACCTGGCCAAAATAACAGGTAAATCTTCTGAGAGCTGCAAAAACAAGTAATAACTTGAATGAAAAATGGTAGAAATGTCAACATGTTTTCTTACATGTATAAAATTCCTCCTGGTCAAATAGAAACATCCTGACCTTTTCTGTTGTCAGGTTTGACCCGGAGCAACAGTAAAACTGGCAAGAACATGTCATTCATACGCAAATGCATGCATGTACTCACGTGCAAGCAAACACACACACACACACACACACACACAGGTCCAGTGTGGTTATGTTGGAGCTGAACCAGTTGGAGCATCATCAGGGCCAGGAGTCCATCCAACTCAGCCCAGCTGAGGTCAGAGGTCACAGAGTAAATCAAACAAAGGCAAGACAAGACTGTGAGAAACAACATGTTGTGTGTGCGAGTGTGTGTGTGTGTGTGTGTGTGTGTGTGAGAGAGAGAGAGAGAGAGAGACTCAAAAGAGAGGAAAATAAAGGAGTATGTGTGGGCATGCATGTCGGCATTTGTGTATTTTATGCTGTGTGTGTATTTGCGTTACAGGAAAATTTGAGCCTGTGTCTCGTTTTCAGTCAAAGACATCTGTGGATGATGTTGCTTTTAGAGATTGCAAATGGCTCTCATAAGCAAAATTTGATCCGCTTGATTATTAGGCATCATCATAATAAAAATAATTCATACTTGTAGAGCAAATCATTCACAGAGAGAGTTTTCTTTGGAGAAAAAAAAAAAAAAGAGCCAAAGAACTGGCTATGGCTGTAGCAATAAATCAGTTTCTTCCATAATTTTAAGTGTTTATGCCTGGTAGTGTAAATAGTTTAGCCATCTGGAGTGGTGCCCGAGCTGGAATACAGATTGGCTTGTTGCGCTGCACGATCCAGCCACTGCCACAGAGAGACAGATTGGTGAGTGAAGACGCAGCAGCTGAAATGATCGGCTGCTCTCGTCTCAACAGGAACGAGCAGGGAGGGAATCCACTCGTCAATAAATTAATAATCATGCACAGATTATTATTTTTTTTACACATCTGTATAAGGGGCTGGTCATATTTGCATGCAAGTGCAAGTGCTCTTGTATTCTATTCTATTCTATTCTATTCTATTCTATATCGGGAGTTTATTCTGTCATATTTGAGAGAAACTTGTGTTTTATCACCTCAGAGCTGCTACAATTCTTCACAACTAGCCATGGGAGGCTCCCCCTATTTTCTCCTGCAAAAGAACATCTGTTAGGTTACTCACACAAACACACACACACACACACATGCACATACACAGACGCACACACACACACACACATACGCTGAGTGAGAAAGAAACCCACACAACCACATACAAACAGTTCTTAGCCAGTGCTTAGGCGGAGGTAAAGAGAAAAAAAAAAAAAAGGAGACTGACGGGACGTAATGAAAGCACCCAAATGAGGCCCAGCTTTACAGCCTTGAGGTGTGTCACAGTCTCAGTGTGTATTGCCAAGGCATCACCGATGGCCACTGTCTGAAAACATCACTGCTGTCTGGCAACAGGGGTCACAGTTGGTCCTGCGGCTCACTTTAAAATGTGATGGGATCGTTTGGAAATTTGTATTTAAAAACGTAGTTCAGGTCACACGGCGAGAGGGCGGCGTGAATCAAGCCAATCAAAAGTGAAATAATCACCGTAACCATTAGCGCAAATGTGATGAAACCCGATGTTTTTGCTGTTATCACTGCCGCGGTTGGATCGTGCCGTGCCGAGCGTGACTTGTCACAGCCCCAGACGCAGGCCATGTCAGATTATTAAGCAACACCACTTTAGAAAATGATGCTTTCTTTGGAACATTTCCCCACAGTCTGACCCCAATGCCCCCAAGTCTAGAGTAGAGAGTGTGTGTGTGCTTAGTGTGTGTGTGTGTGAGTTCCTCTATTTGTACACTTGGGACAACCAGAAGGAGAAATAAATGGAGCATTTTGCTGTTCCTCATTTGTGTAACGGGTTAGTTCTTAAAGCTTGGATTAGAATTAGAAATAGGTCCTCACAAGTGTAGCAATACAGCCGTGTATTTGTGAGCCTGTGTGTGTGTGTGTGTGTGTGTGTGCACATCTGCCTGTGTTGCTGTTTACAGCACCCAAGGAGGTACTGAAAAGCTGAGATGGATTTGGCCCAGATGGTGAGGCAGCAGAAAGAGAGCGCGAGCCTGAGAAAGTGCAACAAAATACCGCGTTGTGTTGCCTAACTACACCTGGCTCCGTGCGAGGATTTTTCCAAACCGAGTCAGATTTACAATGACTCACCCACCTTTGACTCAGCATGTAAAAAACATCGCATACTATATATATTTTTTATTTATATTGCAAAGATCATTGATCTTTACATTCAAACCTTTAAAATGGCACATTACACGTTAGCGGTCAGTGAATTCTATCATTTCATTATTCATTGGTGCACCATAAACGTCTTTTTCCAGCGTAAAATGGGCCTGTAATGTTAGATGATCTTGGGTTCGCAGTCCTCTCTGTAATCTATAAGCAATGGCAGTTTAAAATAGTGACTTGCACATTTTTCCCTCAGTAAATTAACAGTAATCTGTAATCAACATTTATTTTTGGTGCAGAAAGCTCCTGAAGGCCTCATTTGGGGGCTGAAATTGAATGAGCTACGTGCTAATTTGCATGGGTGTACCTTCAGGTAAGCGTCTGTGTGTGTGTCTCTGTGCATAAAGGTGTGTGTGTTTGTGACACACGCGCCAGCTGTGCACGCACATCCTGGTAAAAAAAGCATTAAACAGTAGCTTTCCTCTCCTCCCTGTCCCGGCCGCCCCTCTCACATGCCTGTTTTTACCTTGGCTGTAATGATAGTCATTATCACATTCTAATAGCCACACACCTGCCAGCTCGCCGCCCGTGCCAAAAACACACCTGTACTTGGCTAAGTACAGCTCGGTCACCGGCAGACTCTGGCCCGCCTAAAGGAAAGAGAAGTCATATCCGGCCTCGGCAGACAACTGTGGATATGCGGGCATGCTTATTATTCAGCTTTACAGCACCATATATCATCAGCTCTGTGCTGTATGACAAAAATAATTTATGTGTTATCATTGCCTGGACATTTTATGGATCGGTCATGCTTTCTCTTGAGCTTGGAACAAAAGGCTGATGGAGGGGAACAAATGTTTTAGTGGCTGAGTCCTGTTTTATGAAGGACTCTTGCGTAATTAATCACACAGATTGCGTCTTTAATAACAACAGCTTCTCGCTGAATACTAACCCAGGCAAATGTTTGAGGGAGCTATTAGTGCTGCTGGACAGAAAAAAAGGAAAGAAAAAAAAACAAAAAAAAAAACAAGCAGACTGTGTTAAGTCTGCAGACTCTGGTTTTGTTGGTTTCCGTCCCGTAACAATGTGCCCGGCCAAAAAAACCCCAACAAGCTCATCCAAGGCGCGGCAGTTAACGTACCATCGAGTTCAGCTGCCACAGCAATCTGGTTTCTAGACGTGCTGCAAATGAACTTTTTTACTCCTATGCTGCAAACTAATCATTCCATGCAGGACTGAGTCTTAATATTTTATGTCTTCAAAAAAAAAAATGACAAAATGATCTCAGTTGTTCCTAATGGTGATCAACTTGTGTCCAGAATTTTCTTGGGCGGGGGGTTGTCCTCTTCTGTAACTACTTCAGCGAGCGTGTGAATCAATGTATCGTTGGAATATTATTTTTTATTTGATTAGCTGGTGCAGGGCCTTCTGAGCTCTACCCGGAACTCACTTGATTCCTCTACCTGTTCCACTGTTATAAAAAATAGCGGTGCAACTTCGTGGGCGTTATCCTGGTCATTTCTCTGTGTGAGAAATAAAAGGTGTGGCGTGTGAGTGTGTGTTGAAATGTATGTGTCTCACACCCAATGCATGAGATTTGAGAGCTTTGCAAGTGTCATGGATCTGCATTTTTGGACTTTTGATGGATTCTGTGTTTATGGATTTTGTTCTTTGAGTTCTGCTCCCACTCTGTGGGTCCCTCATGCTCACCTGTTGCTCTGCCCTCCTGTGTCCTGTGTTGTCACCTGTGTCTTGTTACCCAGTTTGTTAGTCCCTCCAACTGTGTTTTCCTGGCCACTCAGCTCCTATGTCCGTTCCCTGAGTCTCTCCTTATTTACTCCTCCACACCTCTTCTGTATTGCTCTTGTTTGCTTTGCTCTTGTGTTAGTCCCCGCCACACCCTCATTGTCCTCCTTGTTAACCAGTCCACTCCCTTGTGTCCCTCCTCTTTTCCAGGTGTGCCCAGTTTTCCAAATCCAGGGTTGCCCCTAAACACAGAACACACACTGTGTGTAGGGCCTCAGGTTGCGCTGGGGGCCTCGCACGCACCGAGTCAGTTGAGGTCTGTCATCATGATTGACAGTCAACATCCGACCAATCACTGCTCAGAGCCGGGCAGCAGTGCAGGTGAAGAGACAATTCATAATTTATTTTCTTATTTCAGATATTGTTTGTTCTCATTAATAATGATGGTTAACATTAAATGCCATTACGCACTGATTTTATACCTGTTGTACCCCTGACGGGCAGGAGTGTACACCAGGGGCCTCATAACAAAATTTGCCCAGAGGCCCTAATTTGGCCAGGGGCCGCTCTGCTCCAATCAGTTCAGTTTGTATTTAAATCTGACTTCTGGTTCAGTTCTTTGTCAGTTTGTTTGTCATTGATCCTTGGTGTTTGAGCGGTTTAGTTCTTTGTGTTGCAAGCCTGCAAGTAACCTGAGATTGGCAATAAATGGTTATTTGCCTCAGTTCCTGTGCTTGTCTGTTTGCTCTCGTGTGTGGGGCCTCCTATCTCATCCTGCTGGCTGATTTTTTTTTTAAACTTGTTTGAAAGAAGTACTATATTTTAACCTTGGCTTTGAGACTAAATGACAGTAACATGGAGATTTTTTTACTGTGTAGAAATGCATTAGGCTATAAGTGCAATTTATGTACAGTATAGTATGCTTTGCCGAGTTATCTTTAGGATCCAAAAATAAACAATGGTGGTAATCAGCCACATGCTGATAGCAAGCTAGAAAAATGTGTTTAGGCCATGTAAAAGGCCCTGCCGGATGGATCCTGTGTGGAAACTGACCCTTGACCTTCATCGGATAAGTCTTATCCCTGTGTGTATTTCAGCCTGTTTTTTCCTAGTCTTTTGTCACAGCGGTTCAAATGGCTTTTTTTTCCTGGGGTTTCATCGTTTTTCAGCTGGCTCTGACATAATGAACCCTATCTGTTATCTGTATAGTCATCTTGTAGCTGATGCACTGAACACATGGCCGCCTTTGACAGAGAGCTAGCACATGTTGGCATGTCGCTCCGAGCCACATAAACTTTGAACTCCATGAATCACTGAGGGGAAAGGGGGCTTGGATAGCCTTCAGTCCCACTGGCTGTTTGTCTCTGATGCCTTCGCTCTCTCTGTGCATGTATATCTAATTGAGAGATGGGGGGGGGGTGCCAGGGTAAATCTGTCAGCAATGAGCTAATAGTGGGAGACAAGCTACTCAGCAGACACACAGAGATTAATCACTTCAACATCAGCCAAGAGCACTATTAATCCAATACTTAGCAAACTACTATTAATCAAGTTTACTGGCTTGTCTCCTGGCCACCAGAGCATCAGTGCTTTCCTTTAAAGTCTTCCTCTTCTCCTCGGTGTTTTGTCTCTAACCTTTTTCTCCCATCTCTTCCCTTCTTCCCCCATTCCCTCCTCCTCCACCCCCAACCCCTCCTCTGCCCTAAGAAAGTCAAGGGATGCGATAAGTAAAACAGATTTTTACCATAATAACATTTTTTTCTGTCCTCCTCGGTGGAGCCTCTCTTCATCTCTCCTGTCTATCTAGAACTCTCCCAACTTACTCGTTGTGTCACTTTACGTAATCTTTGTGGCTTATTTGTTTCTGTGACAGCGGTAGCGGCAGAGCGTGCGCTGGTGGGAATATAATTTTAAGCATGTGGGCTTTGCATACAACAAGGACGCACGCATTGCGAAAGGGAAGCGGGAGAAAAATAGAGCAGTAGGTATGCAAAACTGGAGTGGGACAAATTAAACACACGGGAGACACGGAGGGGAGAGCAGAGCCGACATAAGCCCGTGTTTAGAGATCAGTCACCGGGTACGGTTTCCCTTTATCTCTCAACAGAGTGAGCAAGTGGAAGTAGCACTCCTGCTCCTTGGCAAACAGCAGCAGCACACATGGAAAGTGTGCAGAGTGCATGACTGTGTTTGTACAAATGACTGTGAGCTGTGTGTGTGTGTGTGTGTGTGTGTGTGTTCCTGCCAGCACATGTACATTTCTCTGATGTTTTGGCATGGCAAACAAAGCATTAGCTTAAGTTGCTGGTAATGATTGTACTCATGCAAATGGGGGTGTTACACATGCAAACTTTTCTCTGTGGACAGACGCCCAAGGCATGAGAACAGTGCTGTCAGGGATATTCAGAGTGAAAGATACACGCTGTGGGCAACCACACCGTGAATATGGCATCTCTGTGCAAATTTTGCTAATAAGCTAATACATCTAGTCATTCTCCAGGCCAATAGTTTCACACTCTTTTCATGCTACAGAACTAAGTTTCTATTCCTGATGCAGTATAGAATTCCTCTAATGTTTCTTTTTTTCTCTGCTTCTTCCTTTCTTTCTTGAGCATTTTTTTCCCTTCCATATTTATTAAATTTGTCAGACCATTAATTTGAGAGGCAGCTACTTCGGATTCCAAGTTCAACATTCCCATCCTGACCTGTCGGACTGTGATTCCGATCCAACCGCGCTGCCAATCCAGAGGTACTTGTGTTTCAGATTGTCTGGTCGGAAGTTTGCCTGTTCTCAGAACATAAAAGCAGACAGACCGGCTGCATGGTAATGCATATTTTAACTGCAGTCGAGTAAATCATGGCTATAGTGTGACCGCACTGGTCAGACCTTAAGCACTGATCTATGCCCCTTTAACCGAGCTCACCAACTTGTTTGCTTTTCTAAGCTCGGAATGGAGAAATGTAGAGAAGTCACCAAGATTGTAAAAATTTACCAGGCTCTTCCCTCTCTTTCCATCTTTCATTTTGTCTCTGTTTTTCTCACACTTTCTCCTCGTCTTTCCTCTATCGTTTTAATGGGTGGTTATGGCTAATCGAGGGCCGTTTTGGAAGTTGTTTTTTTGGGGTTTGTTTTGTGTTTCTTTTCTTTCTTTTTTGTTTTTTCAAACACATGGCATCCATGCCTCAGAAAAGAAAGAACTGTGTGTGTTTATTGGGCTCATCAAGTGTTCCCTTCTGAAAATTGGTTTGCTTGATGCGCAAAGAGGAAACTATGTTTTGTGGTTCATACTTGGTGGAAGGTAAAATGTCAAGAAGAATTGCACTGAGGATAAAATTGCCCTACAGATTCAAAAGGGATTGTTGTTGTTTGTGGGATGTTGTTTTTTTCTTGTGACTCTGTGCATAAACACAGAAAAAAATATGGAAACATGATTCATACATTTGCACGTATGTGTGTGGCGTGTTTGTCTGCTCAGTATACAGATTCAAAGAAAACAAGGGGGGGCGTAATGTTTGGTGGATTTACCAAGACCAAACTCCCCTCCTGGTTCCCACCAGTCAGCTGATGAGACCCCTGAAACAGAAGTACAATGCCAGTGAAGGTGAAGTCTGGAAGCTATAGCCACTGATCTGTGTGTCGCTCTGATGGCAGATTTATGGCCTTCCACTGTGGGCTCATGAATGACCTCGGCGAGGGGAGTCCAGCCAAAGGTCGGCGGGGAGGGTGGAACAAAGAGAGCGAGATCGCTGAGAGGAGGGCGCGAAGAAGGCAGCAAAGTGCTCACTCAGCAGAAAACAGGAAATTTGATCTGAACGGATCCTCGATTCTTTCATGGCTGCAATCCTAACCAGACTCATAATCTGTGATTATTTATCATTTCAAAGTTGGGAAGTGCAGTGTGACGGACGGCGTGAGTCGGACTGCAGCTGTCAGATTATGGGAAAGTAATCATGTTGAGGCACACACACACACACACACACACACACACACACACACACACACACACACCTCCAAGGACTCTCTCATCTCACACCAGGGCTTTGTTTACCTAAGGGGTCCTCTGCTTTTCACATCCTAAAACCTTTTTGAGTCCAGCCGCCCCCTGACCTCACTTTCACCTCCTTTTCCTCCCCCTTCATCTTTCCTCCTCTCTCCTCTTCCCCTCGGAGGTCAAGAAATGACCCCAGCAGTTCTGCCACCGTCACATGATGATCAGAGAAAAACCCACCAGAAGCCCCGGTCACAGTCGACCAGGGGTCAGAGGGGCTGGCATCACGCCCACCCTCTGTCACCATGGCAGCAACACAGTCTGGATACACAAAGTCTGACGTGTCGGCAGGCCAACATGCTGTTTCAGGCTTAGTGATGCACGGGCTCGTTCATTCACTTGCCACGAGCAACACCCAGCGAGCCGCGTAGCTGTTTCATCTGTGTTACGCTGACATTTTATCGCCGGGGGAAGTTCACTGTCGCTGTGAGAAACTGCCTGGTACAGCTCTGGTATGGTTTGAAGATTGTAAGTGATAGGCATGTGGGTGTGTTGTTTTTCTTCTGGTTGATCAGATATATCACAGCTAAATATATCACAGAGCACATAAATATTTTGCATAACACAGAGTTGAGCTGATTCAAGATTGATACTGATTCAGATTTTTTTTCTTAGTTTGTTCACTGAAGCTGCTGACAGCTGCTAATATACAGCATCTTTAAACTGAAAATTTACTATGCAACAAAATAAAGCAGAGACTGTTTATTAGATTTTTTTTTTTTTTTTTTTTTAATAAATAATATGACCAAATGACCAAATGTAATATTGTAAATGCAAAATAAAAAGACAAGAGAGATACTGTCAGGGAATAATATTAAAAGAAAAAGAAAATAAAAGAAACCTAGGCTGTTACCTCTTTTATATCAGAGAGGGAAACATGGACATATTCAATATTCAAAACAAGGCAGCTATTGGCTCAATATATTAGTCAACCAATGAATCATATTAATACATAATAACTCTGCATGTGCAAAACATGGTTCACTTTAATCCGTTACACAGAGGACAGCTCTCTGTTCTTTTTGTAATCAGCTGTGGGTTATCAGTAGCCCATGTCAGCCCAAGATAATTGCTGACTCGTAGCTGGAGCGCAGCAGAAAATACATTCAAAATGCATCCTGTTTCTTTTTTAGACCAAGTACTTAATATAATCCCTCAGAGGAATCACTGAACATACATTAAATCCTTTTTGAGCAATAATGATCAAGTATTAATAATGACTATATAAACAAGCCTGGTTTTTACCACAAACCTTTCTCAGACCCCGGGCCAAAAGCTGCAGTCTATAATCACTTTCATATTAACAAGAAAAAACAGACACACACACTAATCCGATTAAAGCAGAGAAACAGCCAAATTCCTGACCTTCTCTGACCATGCGCTGTGTTTGTCTGCGGTCACTTGTGAGTTTGGGGCATCTGTTTCATATTGACGTGGTCACAGACAATGAAAAGATGTGGAAAGATGACAACAAAGAAAAATCTTTAAACTTAGGACCTTAAGGACAACAGTCCTGGATCCCTGCTGCGGATGGTCACTCTGTGAGACTGTACGTGCGTCCGTGTGCGTCTGCATGTGTGTGTGCGTGTGCGTGTGTGTGTGTGTGTGTGTGTGTGTGTCTGTGAAACCTGCTCCTTTCAGCCATCTGAGCACAGCTGGCGAGCAGACATCTGGGGAGAGACAGGAGAGAAAGATATAAAGAAAATGGAGAAAGACAGAGAGAGAGACAGAGAGCAGAGAGAGAGAGGGGGTGATACAAAGGACAAAGGTAATTTGGGGTGAGACAGGCAGAAGTCATATAGAGGAACAATATAGACTTGTACTGTGAGATACAGCTAGAGACAACACAACGCGGCCATGACATCATCTGGCAGGAGACACAGCTGTGTTTGAGAGTTACGTTTCTTTCCTAGGGAGGGATGAAAGCTTCACTGGCACTTTGCTTATAATTCACGGTCCTATCGCTGAAAGAATTACATCTTTTGCCCTTGTTTTGTTCATTCCCTCGTCGCTGTAGGTCTGAAAGGAATGAGAGGGAGTAGTTTCTCAGGTTTCAGGCGAGTTGGAGTTGCATTTGCAGTAAAAATCCCTGGGAAGTTGTTTAGTTTTATCTATGAGCTGATAAGTGTCCTATTTTTGCTTACTTTCATGGTCTTTTCTCATTCTCTTTCACGCAGACATGTGATTTTTTTTTTTTTTTTTTGTGTTCTCAAACAGATCTGTTCACTCTCTTCCTCTGTCTCCCACTCATTCTCTGTCCAAAATAGTTTTGTTTTTATGCTTGTTAAATCAGTCAGAGAATAAAGTGAGTGGCAACGGCCGAGGCATATTTCCTCAACTCCTCAACAATAATTCACAAGATACCCAAAAGGCAAATGGTTCCACCGACAGCAAACTATTCCCCAAAGGTCTAGACCAAAAACCATTGCGCCACTATCCAAGTCCAAGGACATAGCGCTTTCTTAACAGAGTCACAAAACCACACACACACACACACACACATACAAACACACATACACACACCTCTTCTGGCAGTACAGAGCTGCTGGCCATGGTGGGTTGTTATGGATTCAGTGTGCGCACTGTGCGGTTACTGCCATTCCAACAGGCATGGAAAACTTCAAACCAGGATCCAACCCAAAGTCTTGAGGAAAAAAAAGGAATTGGATTCAAAAATATGGAAACAGAAGGGAATCAGTTCCTCATTTGGGGTTTTAGATCCCCAAGGTGGACCGAATAGTTTATTGAAAAAATAATGAATAAAATAAAATAAATTAATAATAATAATAAAAATTAGACATAAAAGATGATTCAGGGTCTCAAAGGCAGAGACAGATTTTCCATCTTAATTTTTGAAGCAGTAAAAACAAAATTACATACTGTGTGAAACATGAAGATGCTTAAATCATGACTACGCCCCTTTCCCCTTGCAGAGACATATTGCATGTCAAAAATGGCATGTTAAAAGCTGCAGTATGAAGAGTTAAGGGATGGAACATGCCCGTTTTTGGGGGGCATTTATGTAACAATGAAACAACATTGTTTGTGTCTATTCGATAAGTGAAGACAGGTGTGATGAGCCAAAGTAGGAAAAAGTATTTGTTTACAGTAATTTACTTTTATGGGACATAAAGTTTTGAAATAAAAGAAAATGTTCCCCAACAACGCCCCATAAAATTTCAAATACAAAGGCTCAGATGAATGTGAATGTCTATATATAGTGACACTTTTATTTCAATGCAATTTTATAGCGCATGAGTTGCTTATTGAAACCAGCACTAACTTCCTAAAGCCTCCTGGCAACTGGTGGCTTTTTCATATTTTGTTTTTCCACTATACCCAAAATGGGCATTAAGCTCAGTTATCCATAAGACATACATAGTTATAGGTATTTAAGAGTCACACCTTTGAATAAAAATAAGTGCTCACATGAATTCAGCCTGTACTTGTTATGAATAGGTGAATCTATGCACCAGGAGCTCAGAAAATGTTGAGTTACAACATTGGGACTTCAGCTTCTTAGCATTGTCCTAGTAATGGAAACAAAGATTTTTTTTAATTTATTTATTTATTTATTTATTTTGTAAACATAAAAAATAATAATCTCTATGTTTGAACAAGCAAAAGATGAGGAGAAGAACTTTTGCATACATTGAACAGACTTTTATTTTATAAATGGAAAGCGTTTGCAGCTATCCCTTTAGGCTTGAGACCCCAACTCTCATAGATAAATGCAAACATAAGTGAAAAGCTTCTTTACTGCAACCAACAGAAGTGCAGGTACACTTCAAAACAGGAGGACTCACACATTATTACAGAGCTCTAGGGTGTCCACCAGCATGACCCCAAACTAGAGGACAACTCTGCGGGGCAAGCAGAGTGGGTAACCAGCACAGCTACAGCTGCATGTAGTGTGTGTATCACATATACAACAGAGGGCAGAAAGTAGTATTAATAACTTTATTTATACAACAGTTTTCAAAAACAGCATCAGCATAGTGCTTTGCATGTAAAAACAAGGAACACAGTATCAGTTGAAAGAAGAGGTGAAATAATTCTGAATAATCAAAGTACTTTAATTATAAATAAAGTATATTATATTAAATTACTATCAATTACTATTATAAATAAAACAGTGATTAAAATGATAAGGAAAAGGCCTCAAAATAAAAATTAGTTTTGAGGAGGGACATTGACTTTCCATGCCTGAGGAAGCAGGGAATTCCACGGCCCACACACACTTAATATTGAAGCGATGTCTGGGGGCCTCTAGCAAGGCCCTGGCTGTCAGGCTCACATGAGGTTAATAAATCAGATTTGTAACATGAGTCTGCTATTTAAAAATGCTGACCATGCTTTCAAAACAAGAAGTTATTTATTAAAATCAATTCTAAATCTCAGAAGCAACCAGTGAAAGGCAACAAGGACTTGGGTGGTATGATTTTGTCTTCCAAAGCATGTGAGTAATCTGGCAGCCACATTCTGCACTAAATGCAGGCAGGACACTTTTCTTCTGCTGAGTCCTAAGTAAAGGGAGTTACAATATTTAAGCCTGGAAGAAATAAAGGCATGACTTTCTTTTGGTTTGCAAATGAAAGAAAAGATCTAATCTTGGGGATGAGACCAAAACTTTAGCTTTAACCACTTTTTTGGTACTTGAGTGTGAGAAGACAGGTCTGAGTCAAAGATCCCATTAAGAATATGGACTTCAGATGTGACACTGGCCAAAAATTGCCCGCACTGAAAACTGATGAAAGAGATTAAACTGTTTAACATGCAAGTGCAAGAACTTGGAGGAGTAAATATGAGAACCTCGGATTTGGATTCATTTAGCTGCAGAAAATCTTTAGACATCCAACCCTTAATTAAGACAGACACAAGATGATGCAGCATATGTGTGTCATGTCAGGTTTTATCGGGACATACAGCTGTGTGTCGTCAGCATAACAGTAAAAAAAAAAAAAAAAAAAACTTGTGGCTGGGGATTAAATGCCAAGAAGGATCTAAATGGAAAATAGGGGTGGACCCAGAAGAGAACCCGGGGGGACCCCACAAGAGAGTGGGACACCAGCCACATCACTGATGCCAACAAAGATTTTCAGATGATGTATAGAGGTTTTCATTCATCCATCCAACCAGAGATGAGGAACTAATCAATAAAATCACAATCTGTAGTCTCTGGTTGGAGCAGGAACCTCTCTCCACTCACAATAACCATACATAGTAATTTAACTGTTTCAAATGCACCCAAAACAGATGAGATGTAATATTTTTAAAAAAACAAAGGAGGGTGATGGCTACTATGATCTTTCCTGTGGCAGTGAAATTGTGCTCTCCATTTTACAACCAGGGGTAAAAGAACAACTGCATCCTTATTTCTGTAACAAGCTGTTGGATGCATGTGGATGCCATAGCAGCTTGTGCAGGTAGTACAGCTACCTGCAGATGGGATTGACTGACAGCTTAGATTGCATCTCAAATTGTCTTGCTGGTTTCTTTCTATCACACATATAGTAAGTGAGCACAGCTACTCAGAAAAACAAACAAACTAACTAAAAAAACGTCTTATGCTATCAAGTAATTTTTGGCTGAATCTATGGCTTCTCTCAAAGGCCTCTTTGAAGGGAGAAGCTGGCCAGTCCGGATGCAGAATAGTCTGTGACCACCAAGCAAAATAGGGACAAATTCATCCTGAAGAAGGCATGTCTTTGACCGTGTTGACCCACAAACATTTGTTGAAATACACCCTACATCATAGAGCTTGCTTAAAAAAAGAGAGGCTGAAAAGACACAAAAAGAAAAAGTGAATCTAAGGATTGAAGTGATTTTTCTATTAATTAAGGGAAAGAAGTGTGGAAATGTGGAACTACAACTTGAGAGGGACCAGCACAGTTGACTATAGTGAACATTCAGAGTACAGCACGTGGAATATTTTTGTGTGCTATGATCTATTAAAAGTCATTGTATCTGTATTGTTTATATTAAATTAAAACTTAATCATAGCAAAACTTAAATATCTTATTTCTGTCCCTGTCTTCATCTCCTCTTCCAGATTATGATAATGGCTCATCCACTTCCTACTGGCATGAACACGTCAAAAATCCATTCTACAGCCCCGAGGATCAGACCTCCTCCTATGCATGCTGTACTGACAATACCATAAATAACTCAGTGATAGCTGGTGAGAGCCATAAAACTATTGGAATGATTCCCTTCCTCTCCCAAATTATAGCCTGTTCCTTTCCTGAGAGCATGGAGACCCCCCTCTACTGTCATCTGTCAATATCGTAGACAGTTATTAATGGCCTAACACAAAGTTGCCTTTTGTTCCTTCTGTACTTTCCTTCCTTCTCTACACTCATGACCATGCTAAGAAACATATGGCCCCCCTTTCAGTGTTGAGAAATCTATTTCACTGCATGCAAGTTAACATGGGAGTTAAAGAGAAAAAAATGATACATACAAATTACTTGAACCAGTTGTGCTGTATTTTGCCACTGGTGACAGCAGCTTTTTAGTCTGGGTTTCTGTCATGTCTGTAAGTGACATTGACATGTTCAGTGCGCAAATGGTTGCCCAAAGTAGACCATTTTGCAAGAGTACTACAATTGTTTGGTTTTCAGCTTCAGGCTAGCCTCTTTAGGAAATCATAGCACAAAAGGTATATTATAGTGGCAGGTTTTGATGTACCAGACCATTTTTTGTGACGTATATGCTCCATCTGTATCTCATTTGGATGTAAATGATTGTAAATTGCTGCTTTTTATCAGACAGTGAACACCACAGACTGCACAAAGTACAAGACTGATTGTATCTGGCAGCAGTCTGGCACCACCACAGTGATATTGTATAACCTCACAAGTAGTTTGACAAGATTACATTACCCTTGTTAACCAAAGTTGAGGACATAGGGGTCAGATCAAATATGTTTATCGAACTTACTGAAGTAAAGCCTGGTAATTATTTTACATGTAACGCTAAATGGTAGACAACTACAGGACTTCCCGAACATTTCCACTGCATAGCTGTAGTGGACCCAAATGGCCCCACGCTCCGCCAACTGATCAAACAAAGAATAGGCCTATCTATCAATTGGATCATTTTGGGGTTTTGATCCATTTTTAACAAAAGAGAGTGAAATTGAGAGGCTGGAACCAATATTCAACAGACTCCACAAGTTCTCACAACTTGACTCTGAAACACATTTGTGCAGTGGAAGTGATGTGCATACGGCCACTGGCCTGCTCAGTTATCAAACCAAATGAAGAGATTTCAGCGACAACAGATGTCTGCGTTTCATTCAGTCATGCCTTTTTTTTTCTTTAGTACAATCTCATCCAGACTTATCTTTGAATGTATTTGTGTGTGTGTGTGTGTGTGTGTGTGTGTGTGTGTGTGTGTGTGTGTGTGTGTGTGTGTGTGTGTTTGTTTGTATTCATATATGTGTGAGGGAGAGCAAGAGAGAAAAAGAGTGAGTGAGTCAGTCAGTGAGTAGGAGAATGTATATGTGGGCACTAATTCATATGTGAAAATGCAGGTACTTCTACACATTAGATAGGGTATCATTATTTTGCTGAGTGTATCTGAAGCAGCAATAAAGCTTATAGCTGCCTGACATACAACAGTTCCTGTAGCTCCCTATGCAGGAGTGGAAAGAGAGCAGAGGCCTGTATCATGAAGCAAGCTCAGTTTTCCCTGGATTTCTCAGACCTGTCCGGCTACACTAATCAAGATCATGGTGATCAGGGATAACCGGTATCACGATGCTGGTTATCAACTCTCTCATTCGATCCAGGTTTGCCTCATCAAGAGCCATGAACGTGCACGTATAAGGGGCGGGTTCCGAGGCAGCCGACCAATCACAAACATGAGCGACAAGGAAAAACGCACAGCGTATGTCACGGCGGAGGAGCAGCGTATTATACTGGAAAAGTATGAGGAGGAAAAACAACATTTACATAGTAAATCGAACACCGTGGCTGCCGCCTTCTCTTGGCGGCAAAGCTAGCCTGCCCCAGAGCAGGCTAGCTTTCAGGACAGGTTTGGGATAGGTTTCCTGTTCAATAAGCAGCTGTCCTCTGAAACAGCCATCTTAACACTGCTATTGGAAGTCTATTCCTACAGCAGGCAGCTCGGTGTGCAGCAGTAGTACATTCCCCACGGTGTTGTGTTGAGTTACATGATGTAAACATTGTGGTCTCCGAGATAGGGTAATCTGTATTAGCATGATTAAAATATTATTTTCTAAGCTGTCAAAACTATTTTAATCATCATCTCATAGGGGTGAATACATGCTCAGTTTTATTAGTCTGGTTTACAGACCCCATGAATCAAGCTGTAATTTGTGATTTCCCAAGGTTTGTGGTTGTCAAATCTATGGGCCAAGACTGTTGATCAGAGTTAAACCATAGCAGGTTAGCTGATGCATCATCAGGCATCACTGCAGCAACACTAATGTTTAGACTACGAGTTAAAAAATTACTAAAAGTTTGTCTTTTAATTGATCAGTGCCATAACATACCACTGCCATGTTTGTTTACTTCACTGAAGAGAATTTGTCCTCTGGCCAATCAGGCATCTTGCACAGATTCCAGTCAAATCTACCCAGGGAATGAGACCAGTTCCAGGGTTAGGGTTACTGAATGAACTGAATTTGAATTAGATGGCAATTCACAAGGGCTGGATCCAGGCTACAATTTTAAATGTACTAATGAGACTTTTATTTTGAACAATGGTGATTGGTTCTTTTACACCTGCGATCCATATGGGGGGAAACAATGTGCATGACAGTTTTGGTGAGGCAAAGAGAAATCCAGTCCCAGTGTGGCCTCATGAGATACATTTCAATGTAATTGCTTTGTTCACATCATGTGACCAGATGTTATTACATAAAGTAAATAAAAGTAGTGAAAGTTTAGATGGCAAGCAGGAATGTAGTTCAAGTCTACTGACTTTGTTGAAAACCTTCAAATTTGTGCAAAAACCTTTTTTTCCTTGAAGGCAAATCACCTAGAAGCCAGCCTTATCACTGTTCAAAAAGCTGTTATGCAGAGCAGTTTATTTCCATGTAAGTATGTGTATATATGTAAATATGTGTCTTAGTGGTATATTATTAGAATGCTAGTGACAAATGCAGCATTCAGATTTTTCAAAAATTTTCAACTCTATTGTTCGATTCCTGCTGAGATAGACGCTCTCTAGTAGTGAGTCAACAACCACAAGAAAAGCTGTGGGAATAAATGCAACTTTCTGATGATTCAGCTAAATGTAGCTTCTCAGCCTATCAAGGCACATCTGGGTGCAAGGGCGGGGTCTGAGCAAACACGGAAACACTGGTCGCACTTAACCACATCAGACACTCGATGATTCATCTCCAAGGGAGCTGAGAGGGACGCCTGGTTTGTGTGTGTGTGTGTGTATGGGGTGTGTGTGTCTGTCTGTCTGTCGGTCTGTGTGTGTGGTTTTGTGTCCTGCTCATTAACAACAATTTCTATGTCCTTGGTGGCACAAAGCCTCCTAAGATTTTATGGGTGTCGTTGCTGGGAGTGTGTATCGCAGTATCTAAAATTTTGTCTAGAGGAGGAAATATGCCACGGCCATTGGCAATGCTCTCTCCATCTGATTTATTTATCTCTTGTCCTCTCTCTTAATACTGTAAGTTATGGCATTTTGACACCATGTAGTAAAAAACCGAATCCAGAGAAGCTGCTTTTGTTTGTTTCTTCTGCCTTTGTGAATTTTGTGAGAAAAAACTAAAATGGGAAAATCCACTGAAGAATGCAGAAGGCAGTTAGAGACGCTGCCAGCAAACACAGAAAAAAAAAAAAAAAAAAAAAAAAAAAAGACTTCAGTGATGGGAAAAAGATTTGGCTGACAGAAAGAAACTGGTCTATCTATCTATCTATCTATCTATCTAAATGTTTCTCTCCACTTAATTCCTCAAGAATGTTTATTTCACAACATCAGTCACTCCAGTGACCAGCTTTGTCTTCCCATGCCTCTTACCTAATTCATAATCCATATATCAGGCGTGGCACTTACTTCATATTGCCTGATGTTGCAACAGACTGATTGAGTGTGTTGGAACAAAGAACATCAGGCCGACATCGCACATGCATGTGCGCGCCCACACACACACACACACACATACACAAAAGTTTATGTACATATAAGGGTTTAGTTGCTGATGAGACTGAAAGTTTAATGGTAACTGATGCTGCTTCCTTCTACTTTTATTACATGAATTATGATCCACTCTCTGATATTTCAGAGGATTAAGCAACACTTTGGGGCTGCATTTCTGTTTCTGTACAGCAGTTATGATCTCCCATGGATGCACATATTCTAGGGCGGATGAGAAACTTTCGGAAAACATCTGCATGTGAATCATAATCATTTTTTTCTCCGCGGAAACATACAGTATTGCCAATGCTAATGATAAGTTTGCCATTTCAGGATGTTTGATAGGGAATAATGCAGGTATTCTGCTTCTTCTGAATGATGAACATATGTCACGTACCAGGTAAGGATCCTAGTTAAGGATTTTTTTAGAATGAAAGTGAATTCCTCATGTGCTACATTGAAAAAAAAAAAAAAGAAAAAAAGAAAGAAAGAAAGAGAGAAAAGTGTATGCATGCTTCATTTTCCCATCCAATATCACTGTATGTTATTTAACATTTAGATAATTAACATACATAATCTTTCATTATGTGTATACAACAGCACTATCTAATATCATATGATACTGATATTCACCACCTTCAACATATCCCAAGCACTATATATATATATATATATATATATATATATATATATACATATATATACACACACACACACACACACACACACATATATATTAATTTAACACTGAAAACACAGAGCTGTTTCAAAACAACTACAGCCACTCTGTGGTGCCTTCACTCCCAGCATAAAGTCCGCTACAAAAAAATCCTGCTATCCTGGATTGTGACTTCAGCCTGAGGCAACATGTAAAGAAAGTAGTCTAGTCACGTTTTTATCAACTGAGGAATATTTTCCAAATTAGATCAGTTCTGTCCTTCAGTAACACAGAGAAAATTGTACATGCTCTTAGGTCCTCCCGCCTTGATTGCTGTAATGCCTTGTTTACATGTGTGAGCACTCGAGCTACATGGAGCAGTTCCAAATAGTCCAAAATTCAGCAGCCAGACTAATGACCAAAACAAAGCCATTGCTCCACATTGCTCCAAAGTTAAGCTACATTTTGGCAAGGGAAATACTGGCATGGCCACTTTCAAAGGGGTCCTTGACCTCTGACCTCAAGATATCTAAATGAAAATGGGCTCTCTGGGCACCCACAGGTCTCCTGATGCCACTATATAAAAAAGCCTATATTGACATCTATGATAACCACAGCCTCATGAAACTTTATCTCTCCTCAACACGTTTAACCTCACTTTTTACCAATGTTGTTGGTAGCATTGTTGTTGTCGTTGATAAACAGCTCTCCCATGTAGCATTGCTGTTCTGTAGCTATAAATGACTCACGAGATTCAATCACCTTAGGAATGTTAACTATGGTTTACCCCTCCATAATCCCATAATCATGTACATAATGGGGAAATTGGTTTATTGGTCTGGAAAGGATCAATTAACATAGATACTGGATGTAATTGAAATGAGCAATTAGCATTACATAGTCTCTCATTAAATGGGATGGAGCATGCAATGAGACAGATTTATATGGAGACGATTTATGGAAGAGCAGGGTTAGCCAACTAGCTGGCAATCCACAAAAAATAAGCAATATACATATGTTCATACTATGCGCGTGCACACACACGCATGCACTCACACACACACAAACACTTTCATATTCTCTCTTTTCTTCTCTCTACTTTCAAGCACAGATAAAGTCATGTGTCTCTGCAGGAATAGTGTGTGACTTATCAGTATAATGTTGATGTGTCTGTGGAATTTGTGATTGATTTTGCTGTTAGCCTCTGAGTGACCTGACAAACAAAATCAATGAACCCTGTTTGATATGAAAATTTGCTCTTTTTTTTTTCAAGTCAAACCTTAATGATCTCTCTTGAAATGCCAAACAGTTGTTTAAATTTTCATAAGAAACTTCAGCAACTTCCAGGAAGCCTTTCTTTCAATCAGTTTCAATGCAGAACAGCAGGAAGGCCTGTTTGGCCCTGAAAAGCACAGCTGTGCAACAGGCCACGTACTCTTCCTGTCTGATTGAGAGACAGAGAGAGAGAGTCAGGTCGTATGAGAGACAGAAAGACAGAGAGAGTGAGAGAGAGAGAGAGAGAGAGAGAGAGAGAGAGAGAGAGAGAGAGAGATGAAAGTGTGTGAAGATTGATAGATAAATCAAGACTGATTGGTCTGTGCCTAACTGAGTGTATTTCCTTTGTAGGTTTCTGCATAAGATCTGATAATATTGTTCATGTTCATTGTATTTTCTGGCCTGTGTCAACTCATATTTGCACGACTCGAGTCTGAATCAAAACAGTGAAGCCAGTGAGAGTGAAATATGTACACATACATGCACTAATGATGCAAGCTCGCTCTGAGGAAGCATTATTGTGTAAAAATCCTGGCAGACATAAATCTCTCTTGAAAATCCCCTAACAGAAATAAACCAGCCAGAATACGCACTTCATTATCATGTCACTTCTGTTACCAGGCCAACTTTCAACAATACCTACCTTTGATTTTCCAGCCAAAAAAGCTCATTCTTGCAAATGATAAGCGATAGGGCTCCCATATCAGTGCAGGCAGACAGGTGGTATGCGGGTCTAGATATGTGAAACAGTCGTACTGTGTGTATACAAAACCGTCCAGGGTCAGATAGAGCTGCTTAGCCACTTGATAATGCCGATGTCATCAAGGTTCTCAAAATGTTTTGGAGATTCCTTTGTAGCACCCAGATTTCAAAACCACAGCTCCCATATGGTTCCAGTCATTCAGTCAGTCGGATAATTTATGATGCAAGAACAAAAGGTTACTGTATTGGATTTGAATTTTGCAATTTGCGAAAAAATGAGAAACAAATCATTGATGCAAGACTGTGCACAAGCCAGCCTCAGCTCTGTAAAGGACTGTAATTAGCATAGTGTCTCTCCGTGATAAAAATGATTTTAATTGTGCCAGACTGCAACCAACTGCACAGCATTTTCCAAATTCACCCTGAGTGAAACTTGGATAGACTGGAGGTTGTTCCGTGGCAATGGCTAGCTAATGTGATAGAGGAGGAGAGTGACAGTGAAACAAGCATTGAAAACATAACAGCATAAGATCTGCTTTAATCATTGTTCAGCATGGGCCTGATGATAAAAAGCTGATTTTTCAGCATAGTAGTCAAACCATCCAAAATCCTTGATGATATCAATCACAAAACGGAGCTTTGCTTTACGCTGCAGCGGATAAGACCACTTGATGCAGATCAGATACAATCAACAACAGACTGAAGTAGGACATCTGCAATCACTTTTGTTGAGCCACGGTAATAATCCTTGAAGAAACTATGTATTTTATATCACTTACTCAGGACATTTTAATGTCTTTAATGGAAAGAGTCTCTAATCACATGCACCGCAGAGAACAAAGGTTCCACAGACTGCAGCATTTTCGCATACAGTGGAGCTGATCAGTGACTTTGACAAACAGCAGCATTTATATGTCCCAAACCAATGTAATTTTGCTATAAAAAAAAAAAAAAAATGCTAAATTAAATACCCTGGGCTTGTACATGTGCCAAATTGAGGCCTTGCCTACACCTTCATCATCCTACTCACTCAGTGGCTTCAGTGGCGTTTTCCATCACAAAGCATTGTTTGAACTTTATGTTGTGGTGTACGTATTGTCTGTATGCCCTTCCTCTCTTTTTTAAATCCTTGCACATTTTAATTCCAGTTCAGTTTACAGACATGACAATGATCAGTATGTGTTTTAGTAGATGCTTTTGTAACATCTAGTGGTGGTGTCCATGTCTTTACATGGACTCAATTCCAAGCTCGGTAGTATTTCATTTGTCACAGTTAGAGGCTGTACGTTTTATATGACCACACAACATATGTAGGCATATAAAGTTAGAAAGGTTCAAAAGAGCTTCTTAAGTATCAAGTCAAGCAACAGCCAACAGGAAACAAGGCAAACACATACATTTTAGGCTACATGGTTTTACATGTCTGGCTAATCACTAAGACTAACTTTGTTACATGTTGCTTATCTGAAAAACAAATGTGAAAGCAGTGCATTAGTTCCATGGATGTGGTTAGTTTGCTAAGATAACGTTATTGCAAACTGACTGAACAAGACTGGGTATTCAACAGCTTTAAATGTGTGTATTCACTGGCTAACAGACTACCCCATGCAGCCTGGCCTTGTGTGTGTGTGTGTGTGTGTGTGTTGGGGAGTAGCAGGGTGGGGTAGGGGTGACTTTCCCCAAAACAAAACAAGGCATCGGGCCGGGCTCTCAGCAGGCATCAGGGTGACAGCGACTTGAACACATGAATAACACCCATGAACACCCAGTGCATGGGTGTTGCACATGTACATTATTACATATTGTAATAAGATTGTCTTTGGAAGCTTTATTCTCCATGAGGCATGTGATCATTTTTTGGATCTTTCACCACTGCAAACCAACAGGATATCAGTTTGGTGGAGAGACACAATTTTGTTTGAAGGGATAGGTGGATGAGAGAGGATGTTTACAGATTTGTGGAGGTTTTATTGGGTGAAATCTCGATGTACACCCACTTGGGCAGGATGATGTCACCATTTAAGATACTCTGTTTTACAGGAAGTAGAAGCCATGTGAGGTCATTTCATGGGGACTTTAAAGTCTCTAACTATCTCTCTCTCTCTCTGTGTCTGTTATTTCTGACACACATCAGAGCCACAAGTGTGGAAGAGTCCCCACCCACCTGCACATTCACCAGTCCAGCCTGTAATCATTTACAGATGTGAAATACATCTTAAGTAATTGACAGCGCATTAAAATGAGGCTGGAGTGAGCAGGAATGTCTCATTTTGTTAAATGCCTGGTTCCTGTTAAATGCCAATTTTTTATTTATTTATTTATTTATTTTACTTTATTTATTTATTTACTTTGTGTGGAAGGACTAGCCAAGTAAGAATTTCATTGTACAGTGTTACCATCTGTTTTACTCTGCATATGACAATACATCTCTCTCTCGCTCTCTCTCTCTCTCTCTCTCTCTCTCTCTCTCTCTCTCTCTCTCTCTCTCTCTCTGTAGTAAATGAAACAAATTGCAAATGCAAATGTAATGTGTTTATTTCCATATAGAGCGAGAAAGTGAGATCTGATCACAAGTGGGCATGTGGATGCACGGCACGTGGAGACACATTTTAATGCAAGGTGTGAATGGAAGGACTGATTGCTGTCCGTTTGTGATCAGATCACCAAAGACTCATTTCAATACCAGGTGGACACAGGGCCTGTCTCTCACTCGAGCACCGTTTTCATCAGGCAGCAGACAAGCTCGTAAGTTGGTAGGTAACGGTAGAAAAGACTAAAGGATCGCTTGTAAATGTCTCATCTGTAGTAAATCAAATTGCCTCCCTGTGCTCTGTCTGTCCTCTCTGCACAGCCGGCCTCACCATCAGAAACTGTTAGGCAGTTGTTAAGCACTACACAAGCATTACAGAAGTCCCTCAGGACTGAGAGATGAGTTAATAACTCACCTCAGTTAACCGGCTCAGGTACTTTCATCTAATAGCTAAGTGTCCATATTTTTTGCCTCCTCCTCCTGTTCTGTTCAGCAGGTAAAATCAAGCACCAGTACAACGTCTTATTTACTCTCTTTCTTTTATTATTGATGTTTCTAAAATGTGCAAATGCAATTATAAGTGCTCCACCTAGGCAAATCAACCGAATCTTAAGAGGGTGTCAAATGTCATCAGCATTATAGACCCGGGTTATTGGCTAAAACTATCGCAGGGCAGCTTCTGGCGCAGGCTGTCCCGACATCTTTGAGTGACGTCAGACGCTGACCTCAGCTGTGGCAGGGTCACAGGCAGTGGGTCAGCCCCTTGGCAGTGCATCCAGTTCAGATTAACGTTAACAGAACGTGACAGTGCTGAGAGGCTTTGTGCTCTGTGGGGCAGAGGATTAACCACCCACAGCTACACCTACCTACCTAGACCTGCCACCAGACAGCATTATGCCCAACACCTGGAAGCCTGTAAAATTTTTATCAACAAAAGAACAGCGGCCTTCATGATTAATGACATGTATCTTCTAATTGTGATAGAATGAATTAAATAGGCAGGCTAAAAGTAGTAGATAGCAGGGTTTTCCAGTGGTTAGAGAGATTACCTTTTAACCAAATGACCCGGGATTAAATCACCATGATGGCAAGCATCTGCCCTGCGGAGGTGTCCTTGAGCGAGGCAGCGGCTTCCTCCTAACTCCAGGAGTGCTGGTCTGATGCTGAGCTCCAGCTTCCTGGAGAGCTGCAAGCAGAAAGACACATTTCTGTTTTGGGGATCAGGAGTATCACTTTCCAGTGTCACATTAGGTAGATGACAGTAACCCACTCAAGAGGTGCCAAGGTGATTTCATAAAATTTTGTTGAATGAGCACATTTTTATTGAGCAATTACATTTCTTCACTATGAATTGGATTGTGACAACATGATGAATTTTCATGTGTTCATCATGTTACCTCTGGTAACTGGAGGGCAGCCTCTGGTAAAGGCCAGTAGTTAAAATAAAGTGACTGAGGTTAGGGAATGGCTTTGTTCATGAATACAATTCAATACAAACACTGTATAAATATTAATACACAATACAGAATATTTTAATTCAGTGGTTCTCAGCTGATGGGTTGCAGTCCCAAAGTGGACATCAGATACAGTGTGTTAGCACAGCATGGTAAAGATAGCTGGCCACACAACATGGCAAAACTTGATTGTACATTGAAGTACTGGCAAGAACTAGCATGAGGCCATCAAAACTAAAATGCCTTTTAGAAATACAACAACTATGCATAGAATCCAGTGGAGTTGTTTTAAAAAAGACTGCAGGAGCTCAGTTATGTATATATTATTATATTTTGTGTTATAACAGTGCACAAAATCACTGTGGGTCACCGCACTGTCAAGTTAGCCCACTGTATGTGTGTACTGTAATTTCTAAGGACAAATGTGGACCTTGAAGCTAGGCCACTTGGGAACCACTCTCTTAGCTAAAAATGAAAGCTTCATTTACAGTAGAAATCCACTTGGTATGAGTTGGGAAGCACACCAACTGCAGGTCACTGTAGCAGCAGGGAAAATGTTGATTCCCATCGACCACTCCAACTTCCACACCTTTACTTTCCATCACATTACTTTAATGTCTCGCCTCCTTGACAAAATCCTGTGAACGAAAAGCGTATTTCATTTATTTTCGTGCATGGAGCACATAGTTATGTTTTAAGCAGACGCTGTGTTCAATTCACCAGATTTCAGGAGTTCAGACTGTAGCTGCCATGGGACCAATCAAGAAGTCATGAAACTGTCTTGTTTTTGTTATATTTATTCTGTGGCACACAGTGTATCTGCAAGCTTGGTAAGCCCTAGTATGGCTATCACCCAACAGCACTGATTTGGAAAGAAACATTTTGTTTTATTTAAGTATTTTATTTTCATTTTATTAAGCTCTTTATTTAAACATTGTATTCTTTATGTCTGTTTTTCCTTATTTGTTCACTGAATGCGACTGAGAATTTTGGTGGAACAAAAAAAAACAAAAAAAAAACAGGCCAGACAGAACAGCTGAATCAAATTTAAATCTACAGCATTGCCTATCTACCCATTACCCATGTCCCCATTATAGGCTTATTGGCTCAGCTGAACCTGAACCAGTTGCAAATATAATTAGTGACCACACAGTGCTGGAAGAGCCTCATGTTGACTTCTGCTTTCCAGGGCAGTTACAGACCCTCACTCCTGGCACCCCTTCAAACCTCTTGTAACAATAAAACTAATCCAATTACTCTTGTTTTGTGCAGCAGTCCTTGTTTTCCTATGAATTTATATTACACCATTCACTGTGCACGATGACAAATTTTACTTGACCCAATCAAAATGAGAGGCAGCACTGGATGCCAGGAAGGGGGGAAAATGAGAATCACACACTCTCGTCATGCCAATTCAGTGAACAAAATGCATCCATCTAGGTTCAATTTAAAGATCAAAATACATTGCCTCAAAATGTTTTTGGGCTCCTCCACACAATACTGACTGTTCCTATCTAGACTGAGCATATTCATTGTCATTATGTAAGACCCCATAAAGTGAGTCATGAGGTGCTTGTAACTGTGTTTTTCACAAATGGACTCACAATATGTAAGGGCACTGCTGGCATATGATAGGTAGCTCAGTAATAATTGGATTTTTACAAGCTGAGTTTGGTCGTGGAGGTTGGGAGACAGCATATTGGGGACTATTCACTGCCATGTGTGTAGTCCAACTAAATGTGCGGTGAACTTAACTCTAAAACCTCGTCGCTGGTTTGCTGGGAATATCAGCAGAGGAAAGAGAAATCGAGAAAGTGGATCATTACTTGTGGGCAGGGGCGCCGTATATGGAGGGAAAGTTAGGACAATTCCAAGGGCCCTTACCTGACAGGGGCCCCAAAAAAATAGGTAAAAACTAATAAAAAATTATTAAACCATCGTCAAGTAAATTTTTTTTTTTTTTTCATGGGGCCCAAACTTCCTGGCAGCACCCCTGCTTGCGGGAATGCTCCCTTGAAAGTTAATCTTGGTATTACAGCAGCTTGCGCACCTGTTAATATCCATAATGTCCCATTATTTCATTAAGTGCATGAAACAACATATTTGCGTATAGGTTGATGAATGGCTGATGCCAAAGTAAAGAATGGCATTCTTATTAACAAACACTTCAGCTTAGAGAAAGACTCACATTTCAACAGAGGAGGCATGCAGCCAAAACTCTGCCATAAACATCATGTGGCTGGCACTCCATAAATGACTGACAGGTTGTAGTTCAGCTTTACCACATGTCAGCCTTTTTCATATTCCCACACCCCCCAAGTTGTCTTCCACTAAAACTTCAGATCCCCATGTGAAGAGCTTTTGTCCTAAGGCCCCCAAAATATATTTTGGCTTGTGTCAACAGTTTAGATGATCACCCCTGAATTGTGGTGAGATTGAAACTCAATGTTAAAATGACAATTTGTGCATTTTTTTTCTTCAATCTAGTGACTTAATTACAAAATCTGAGTATTCCCCATTCTGCTGAGGACCCTTTCAAGTCCTCCAAATGCCCCTGCTCCCCACATTGAAAACCACTGATACAGATAACACTATAGCATCTACAACAGTGACAAATTGTTGCTCTAAAGGGAACAGCAAGGGACAATAATTGTGTATTAATTACTTGATATATTACTTTTAATTGAAACTTTAACTCCTGCCTTGTTGACGGTTGTAGTTCACATCTCTGACTTCTTCATTCAGATTTTCTCAGTGTGTGTTTTTGTGTGGACTGAGTGTAGTTTGACGTAAACGAAAAGAGACAGAAAAGGGAAGAAACTCTTTCGAAAAAGATGACGATGAATGAAAATGGCAAGAGACAAGGCATGGAAAGCGTAACCGTGAGTGAAAGGCAAGCACGAAGAGACTGCAGAAAGACTGTCACTGGAACAGGAGTGTGTTGGCTCGGGGAGGGAGAGGAAAAATGAATGGAACAAAAAAGAGCAGTCTGGCGAAACAAAAGAAGGAATGCAAGAAAGAAAGAACGTAGGAAAGAAAGACAGAAATACGGAATAGACAATATTTTCAGCACATTTGTGATTACAAGCCAAAGTGGGTGTACTAGTACAGTCATAAGACCATATAAACTCAACAGTGTCACTGAAGAAAATTGGTATTACATCACCATCACTCTGTGTGAGTGTGTGTGTGTGTGTGTATAGAATACATTTATACTTGGTGTGAGCAAAGCTGAGCTGAAATCTTGGTTTTATGGGACGCATAAAAAGACTGTTATCCTCAAAATGGCACAAGCTGTGATCCAAGTGTCACATCCAGTGAGCCCTGATAGGCAGAGAGGGATCAACTCCTGAATGAAGTCAGTTAAATCTTGGCTGATACACACGCCTTTCCAATTAGAACCATATGAAAAGATGCATATGGAAGGAGAATTGATCCGAATCGCATAGAAACTGTGAAAAACAAAAACAAAAAATGATAATAACAAGCATGATATTTCTCTCTCAGATGTCCCACAAGGCCTGCTGGTGGCACTAAAGGGGAGGTCATGAGGTCATCAAAACTGCCAGGCTTCGTCCTCTTTACTTTTAAAGCAATCCACCGAGTAGATTTGGACACATGCCCCAAAGGACCCGACTGCTGACGACCGACAGACACAGTGACATAACGGCGTCCACGTCCCAGGGGCAAGACATCCAAGCAACAATTATATCGAAGTACTGTAATTAAGCCATTACACTGCAAAAACTCAAAATCTTACCAAGATTATTTGTCTTATTTCAAGTCAAAAATGTCTTATTACTAGTCAAAATATCTCATTACACTTAAAATAAGACATGATCACCTCAGAAGTAACTTGTTTTTAGACATTTGTCTCTTGTTTCAAGTGAAAATTTGCTTGAAACAAGTGAAAATTTGCTTGTTTCATTGGCAAAATTTGTTTCTTGTTTCTTGCTAATTTTCACTTATTTCAAGTGAATTTTCACTTTTTCCACTGGCAAATTTTGCCAATGAAACAAGCAAATTTTCACTTGTTTCAAGCTAATTTTCACTTGAAACAAGAGACAGTTGTCTAAAAACAAGTTACTTCTGAGATGATCATGTCTTATTTTAAGTGTAATGAGATATTTTGACTAGAAATAAGACATTTTGACTTGAAATAAGACAAATAATCTTGGTAAGATTTTGAGTTTTTGCAGTGTATTGCTATTTAGAGGATCATAAATTCAGAGATAAGATATTGTATGTGAGAATGTTATAGTCCAACGCATTTACCCTGTAACAAAGGATTAAAGCAATCAATATTAACTTGTTGATACTCATTGTCTATAACTGTACACTGCACATCTAGCTTTAAAGAGAAATTTAACACTCTGCTGCAGCCTCTTGCCAGCCTTCAACACAGTCCAAGATGGGCACTCGTTTTCAGCCTCAAAAACCATTACAAATGTCATTTTTAGAAATGGGAAACAGTCAAACACATCTTGAAATTGTCCAGCCAGAAACTGGTGGCAAATGGTGCTGCATTGCCTTATAGCCATAATATTCTTCTGCCAGCTAGACTTTCCCTCAGCAACATGGTGTTCATGATGTCAACTCTAAAGGATTTCATTAAGGAACTTTGAATTCTCCTCCTTGGAGAATAAAAGCATCCAGGGGCATCCCAGCTGCTCATCAGGTACAGCGCGTACCGCATATTGTTGTCACCGCAGCCCAGGTTTGAATCTGACAAGGGCCCTTTGCACCCATTTCAACCATTTTCACACCACTGAATGCACGTTATCAGATGTAATCACCCCACAGAGCATGGGTTAGTAGGTCCCAACTGCACCTTCCAGAAGGTCAGAAGGCTGTTTTCATTTATTCCTATCATCAGTCTGCCTTAACCAGTCAAATGGCACCCTGGAAACAGAGACACTGTACCATGACATAAAGAAGTAGTTGGGGTGGTAGATGTATCACTTACATGGACCTTCACTCCAGGGACCAGAGATGGAGTCCTGGGTCAAGCAAGAGCTGTATTCATTTCTTAACCTAAACCACAACGACAAACCCTTTCCTAACCATAACCATGACCGTTTCCTGACCTTAACCAAGTAGCTAATGAAAGCTAAGCTAAGAAAAGCTAAAATATAGTGTCTAAGCTTGAGTGGTTAAGAGTGACTGATAATAGGAGGAGATAACAGCCTGCTGACCCATGTGCAGCAGGGACCTAGTAACCCATTCCTGAGGGAGGGATTACGACTGATAATATCCATTCCATTGTGTGACAACAGTCGAAACAGGTGCCCTTTGCTGCATGTTATCCTCCCTTTCTCACCTGTCTTTCCTGTCTATATACTCTCACTGTCTAGTAAAAAGCAGAAATACCCCCGAAATTTACAAGATGGAAATTCCAAGGTCCAAGTGAATGCCATGTTTAGCGGCAGAACAATGAGGATGTTAAGTGATAAATAAAACTTGTCAGAAAGCAATGTTTGCAACATATTTTTAGCTGGACAATTTCAAGGTCTATATGACAGTGTCCTGTTGAACTGTGCCAGTAAGAAGCTGCAGCTGAGTGGTAAGTTTGCTGTTCCCCAAGCTGGAGGTAAGGTTGTGCTTAAAGCTAAAGTTATAAATGATGGGTGTCGGCAATTTAATGTGGCCTCCCTTGAAAAATACCTAACCTGTCCCTAAACCTGCACTAAGCAGTTTCAGAACCTATTAACAATGCTGAAACTAACCTGTGTTTTATGGAGACTTACCCCAAATTATATAAACCAATACCACGTCTCCAGGCCCAGACATTTGCTGCCTTCCACCTCTTCTCTCTCTTGTTTCAAATTCTGGCCTGGATTATGGAGAGTGTCATCCCATGCTGCTAATCTACATCCACCTCATTTATTTTCCCAGTAAAAACCCTATTCTCATAAGGTCATCACAAAATAATATTTATTATCCCAGTTAAAAAGGCATATGATAAAATAACTCTCTGCATGTGATGTGTGATGTGCAAGCGCTGTAGCCATATAGACCAGTGGTTCTCAACCTTTTGGGCGTCAAGGAGCCCCAAACAACTCATCAAGCCACAGACTCGTATTTGTATTTATCTGCTGTAGTCTCAGAGATCCCCATCTGATAAGATTTAATTACTCCATAATGTGTCTATACTGTAGATAGGCAGATTAACAGTGAAGAGTGAAACCTATGAACTGAATAGTCATTCTTAAACATTCTCTCCTTGGGCTCACCTCTAGTCAATGAAATTATGATATTAAAATATTGTCCATTTTTCTGAGGACCCCCTGGAATGCCCTGAAGGATCCCTGGTTGCGAACCGCTGCTGTAAGTGCTGCTGATTAGTCATACATATACATTCACTCTTCACAAATTAACACATCCGGGCGCATGCGCACACACACGGAAACACACACAGAGAACCATTGAGAAAAGTAAGTATATATAAACACCCTGAGAGCCAAATCTCTTAAGCCTGTAATTTCCTGGCCGCACGTGCTGAAACAGAGGCCGGACTCATGAGAGTACATCTTGACTGAGTTAGAGTCTGTCTCTGTGTGTTAGTCCTCTCACACATCACCAAGAACAGTTTAGATTTCTGCCAATGATGATGACAAAATGATGTGTCAATGTGCGTGTGTGTGTGTGTGTGTGTGTGTGTGTGTGTGTGTGTGTGTGTCCATGAGTTTAATGTTTCTTTGTGTGCACGAATGGGAACAAACAGATACGTTATTGTAGAACTTTCTGATTTATCTTCCAAGTCACTTTCCCAGTCATAGGAGCTCCGTGCAAAAGAAATTACCACCTCAAACGAGGAATGTTTTGGAAAAGTGGTATTTCCCAAAAGGCCTTTTTTTTTTTTTGCACCGTGCTCTGCTCCAGAGGTATGTGGAAAATGGTTCGTCCCAGGTGGTTGGTTGTGAATGTGCCCTACAGTAGGAAATTCCCACACAGAGATTTGGTGGTTTGTGCACAGTGTGCTTCTGCATAAATCATAGGTTAATGTATCTCCGATGGATTCTTTGGGGGCTGAAACGAGATGCCTGCTTTGTCGCGGGTTGGAAAAAGTAAAATGTTTACACTTTTGGAAATGGCACTGCCAGATGTAAAGTGACATACTGCAACCACAAAGAGTGATAAAAAAAAAAAAGAAAGACAGTACATTGTGCAAGATTAACAGACACTAAGTTTGGAATCGGTGAAGACAAGTTACAGACCGGGGAAAGACAGAAAAAAAGAAAGAAAGGAAGGAAGAAAGAAAGAAAGAGAGGGAACAGTTCGTTGAAACAAGATCTGAAAGAGGAAAACGGGGAGCAAAGGAAACACAAGAGCGAAAGTAAGTCGGAGAAAGAAAATAGGAAGGGAGAAAAAGAGAAGTAATGCGCACACAGAGTCACCAACACATGATATAACCCCTAAACCCCACCTACCTCCCACACACACACACACACACACACACAAATACACAGACAAGCACATGCACAGTTGCAGGCAGCAGGCAAACCTGGGTATTAGACAGTTCCGTTGTAACCACCGTTTTATAAGGTCTCCAAATATTACTAGTACTCGCCAGCACGACAATCAAAACCTTGTGGGAACACAGCAAACATTCCGCCCTTATGAGCAGGATATTGAAAGCTTATAAAGCCCCTGTTAACCAGTTTAATAATATCATTGCTGAAAAACACACTCATGTACTCTTTCGTCAGATGATTGATGAGAATATATATTTAGCTCCTTGTTGTTTGGAGTTTGTCCAAAATGACCCTGACAGAAGCATATATCAGTGTGTCTCTTATACATGGATATGAATTCATCTGAATATAAACGCTGTCTTCCTCTGTCTCCGGGTCCTTGATGTAACAGATGTTTTCTACCGTTTTTTCTCTTTTTTTTCCACTCTCCATCTTCAGGCTCCCTCTCAGTGAGAGAGAGAGGGAAGAAAAGAGAGGTCGGAAAAGAACTCTGTCTCTCTCTCTCTCTCACACACACACACACACACACACACACACCCTGATTTCCTCACCAGCTGATGACTTTTTCTCCACCATTGTGAGTATCTGCCTGATTTCAGTCATTTTCTCTTCCTCTTTTCCACTGTATTCGACCACAAACTCCCCAGGATTAGTGTTGCATTACATTTTGAGCACCATATGGGCTGTACATTACCTCATTAACCCCTTGAACTATTCCCTTAATTTCCCCTTAAAGTGATAGTTTCAAATTTTAGCCATAATATTCTAATTTTTACCCATAAGGATGCGCAGCAAGAATCTGCTGGTTGTAGCGCTTCACTGAAGCTACATCACACTTATATTAAGTGAAATATTGAAGATCAAGATGCCATTATTGTACAGCTGCAGCGTTAAATCAAATAGAAAATATCTACATGTCTTGTGCATTATGTTATACATATTTCCCTGTAATTCAGCAGGACATGTTTGAGATCTTTGGAAACCTTGGGATCTTCACTGGAATTTCAGAGAAATTTATTTGGATTTGAACAAAGCTGAACTGCACAGCATGCATTTGTAATGCCACCAACTGGACCAGAAGGGTTGCAGACATTACATTAGATGCATGGGAAGTCTGAAGAAACTCTGAAAAGGTTATATTTTGACAGGTGTGGCTCTGCATCCACTGAGAAAGCAGTGAGTGCATAAACCGATAATGCCATATCTGTGTTTTTTCTCATGTTATGACTACGACTGTTAGCCCTCTACTAACTCCATATGCCAGTAAATCCAAAATATTGTCCAAATGTTGACATACCACAAAGCCAAATAACCATATAACTCTATGCGAACTCTATGAGGCTCACTTAAAAGATGGGAACGTCACATTAACCATACCACCTTACACAAAATATCTGCATTAGCACAACCAAGTGTTCTTCAGTGCAGCATTCAGCCCTGATCTAAGTTTATTAAGTTTACTTATTCAGCCCACAATCTGTGGTCCGCCCAACCTCCCAGGTCGCCCTGATGTGGTTGTTGGGATGGCAGCCCAGCGGTCAGGACATGTCTGATTATAGGACGGCCTACGTGCCTCCTTCACATGCTGTTTTTGCCACATTCTGAGTATGCCAAGCCAAATTGGTATCAGGACCACACAGATGTGCCAGTGTGTGTGTGTGTGTGTGTGTGTGTGTGTGTGTGTGTGTGTGTGTGTGTGTGTGAGAGAGAGAGAGAGAGAGAGAGAGAGAGAGAGAGAGAGAGAGACTGTGTGTATGAATTGCAAAGATGGCCAGTCTAGCAGTGTAGTCAGGCAGGTGACTCTGACAAAAGCAGGTGGATAAATTGCGGTATTAGGTATTACACACACACACACACATGATAACAATATAGGAAGGAAGACTCACAGAAGACACACTCCCCACCTCATGCCATACCCCCCTCCCCAAAAAAAGAAAAAGAAACAAAATTCCTATAGTAGAAAACTAAAATGACAGAGCCAAAAAAAATTCAATCCAATATTCAGTTCAATTCGATAAGTGGACATAAATATTACAAGTAGAGCCTGTTTAGAGTTTTATACAGTCTCACTCGTCATTTTCCAAAAGAAACTGGCCTTGCAATGAATTTGTAAAGTGATTTAAGCTGAAATTAGTTTGTGATTGGGATTTGATATGAATAATTTAACCTTACAGGACAATTGTCTGGGAGTGGTTTTCACCCAGAACTCCCAACATAATTTTTAAAGGTGTTAATGTCAAATAATTGTTGAGAGGTTTTGGATGCTGGACCACAAGCTTGCAACATATGGACAATAGAAAAACAAATGCAAGTGGTCTTCCTCTTCCTCGCCACAGAATTTTCATGAAGATGGCTGTTCGGTGTTAAACATATGAAGGTGTTTTTAGCGGGAGCAATTTTGAGGCGTACTATACTGTATCTCCACCAGAGAGATTCCTGTGGAGGAGTCATCTGCTGTTTTGTAAATTGTTCTGAAAATTTGTCTCTAAGGTCCTAAAATATTAAATTCATTTTTTCCAAAAGGCGCGTACCAACACTGTTTCTTTGCTTCTTCTAACTCTGACTCTTCTTGGTATTTTTGTCATCTAGCTTGTAATAGACTCTGCTGTTTCATACTGTATATATATGTGTATATTGTGCGTGGCAAATATGTTTATATGTACTTGATGATATTTACTCATATAGCTACAGGTAAATAAGCCATACTCTTGTTTGTTCCTTTGCCATTATTATTTATGTGTTTATTTTTGTATTTATTTTTTTATTTTTTATTTATTTATCAATTTATTTCAGCACTATTTTAAATAATTGTCATTGTTTGTACTGTTTTTTATTTGCATGCTTACACTCTGTCTTCCTTTTTTCTGATGAATCCTACTTTTGCGGCTGCTGTGGTCTAATTTTCCAAATGAGATCAATGAAATTTTATCTTATGTTATGTTATTTTATCCTAGCTTATCTTAAACATCTGCTCCTTTCATTCCAAACACTCTCAAACACACTAACCACTGAAAATAACATTTTTATGCCTCGGATGAGTTTATGAGGGGAAAAATCACAGATGTATTCCTAGAAATCAAAAGTACAGAGTCACTGGGGCCTATTAATATAGACACATGTGCACGCACACACAGACACACACACACACACAGACACACAGACACACACACACACATACACACACACACACACACACACACACACACACACACACACACACACACACACACACACACATGCACTGCTTACCCTTCACTGTTTTGGACTCTAGCAGGGCTTTGGACCAGGTTAACCAGGGACAATCCAGTTGGATGTGTCAACCTGCCTCATGGAAAGAACAGAATAACAGGCACAGGCCTATAAATGACACAGTAAAGGAAAAAGGACACAGCAAGGTTTTTTTTTTCTACCTTTCTAAATGAAAGAGGTGCTGCAACATTCCACCCCGTGCTGAAACCTGTGTGTCATAAAGTAAAATCAGCTCAAACATACAGCACCTTTTTTATTGCTTGCATGAAAATGATCTGCGGTGGGGTGCTGCACAATCACAGCTGTCTCTGTCATTTATTAGAAAAACACACACACACACACACACACACACACACACACACACACACACACAGCAGATGTACATGAGGCATTTCTAATCAACTCAGTTTGACAGATTCTCACACTGGCATTCTACAGTGTGTTAGTAGCCAGACCTTAACTTTACTTTAAAATATGAATTGAATGGCCAACCTCATGTGTTGGCATGCAACAGTCTGGCATAATCTATTTGCATTGGGACTTTTGAGGGACCTGCATTGCAGCAAATGGGCAACACAGACCAAGGAGCTCTCTGAAGATATGTCATGTCCTGGTGTGAGGCAGCGAGCAGGTGAGCTGGAAGGTGAGAGAACAGGTGACTTAAGAAGCCATTGACAGCACAACAGCGCCATCTGGTGGGACAATCCAGACAGAGAAGACAGAGGACAAGGTGCAGCATCACCACCTATCTGTCAGAAAACGTCCTCTGGCTGCCTAATCACAGTCCACTTAAACATAGTTTAAGTAGTTATTATATAGAGGGAACAACAATGTAGTAGCACAATAATAATTGATGGCTAGAAAAATGCCCACAGCGAGGCGTTTTATTTTATTTAGATTTTTTTCCTGTGAAACATGAAATGAAAACCGGGGCTGCGCAGTGGAAACTACATAAATTTTTTCACCGCGCAGAGGTGGCTTTCCCGGCGTGCGTGTGCACGAGTGCGCGCGCACGCCGGCGCGCTCTCACACGCACACGGGCGAGAGCGCAATCCCCGCATGCGCAAGACCATATGGCTTCTCGGTGTCCAAGAGATTGCAAGAAGAAGATGCGCCTGAGCGGCCGGCACGGACCACATGCATAGCAGGCCGATCTGTGCGATAGTTCCCCCTCTTGCCTTGTCTAGTTTCTTGCCAAATTGCTATTTTCATGTGGAACTGTATCCGGCGCGGCGTAGAGACTGAGTAGCTGTAACCGGACAGGGCGAAGCAGTCACTGAGAGGAGTTAGGCATCACGTTGCACCGGATGTCATTACACGCTCTTGAATATCGAGGAGGTAAGCAGCCCCATCTTTTTCAGTGAATGTGTCTTAATCTTATCTTAGTTTTCAGCATGCATTCTCATTATTTAGCCCGAGCCCATATAAGCGCTCAAGTAAACCCCCTATTTTATGACGGGATAATTAAGCGCAATTAGGTGGCCGACATGAGAATAAAAAACACTCATTATTTATTCCCCGCATTTCAGTTATTTGTAAGCAAGACGAATGTTATTGAATAGGCTTTTTCCTCAGCCGATTGACTGTTTCGTGACTATGCTCCCATCTCATTCTCGACTTCATCAGCGCGTCTCTCCCTTGAACCACCGCCCCGGTAAAACCCGGCCAGATTAAATTTAACGGTATTTTGTTACGCTTCGGCATAGAGCTCCGTTTTATTGAGCTGGACCATGCGTAAAGTATTTTACACAGTCGGCTCCATGCACGCCCTTTATTTCAGTATTAGTGTTGCCTGGTACACTGAATTTATTATCCTCATTTTCCCCATACTACCACTTTTCCACTTCTCCCTGTGTGTGATGGGCCTATATATGTAAGCGCATGCAGGCAGATGACATCAAATAGGCTTGTTATCACTTTAGATGATGCCTGAGCGAATGTGTGTCGCTCGGCATTTGTACTTAACATCTAAGCTCGTAGATCAATTGAATTTAAGCCTCTTGACCGTTCCCAGCGAAACCTGCTGACACATGCGCCCCGGGTCTTTGTGTGCGCACATACCCGTTTTACACTCTATCTCCTTTCCCTCCGTGGGCCACTACAAACAACACAAAACCCCCGCTGTCACTGACTGAGTTGTTATTTCAAGGTCCTGCAACAATCTACACACTCGAGGTTTCTCATATGCTCATGTGCAAGAGTTTAAATATTGCATTGAAACACTAGGCCTGTCTGCGCTCAGGACTCGTCGGTGTTTCTGCAAAAATTAACGGCGGGAGGCACTGACTGTATGGCCTGCGGAGCAATTAATTATTGAAGCTGCAATTGATCTGATACAAGAGATTAATAATGGATTAATATTAGGACATCGGCTCTCAGGTGGATAAGATCTTATTATGTAATGCGACTTAATGAGACTCACTAGGCCACAGCACTTAAAGTTTTAGCTCTGGCTTTCTCTCTCTGTCTGCCTCCATTTTTCTGCTCAATTTGACTTGTGCACACGTGAGTGCCAATAAAAGTGTCTTATAATAATGGCAATTATTTATGTTAATTATATGTCCAGATGACAGGCTAATTAAAGAGGCAGAGCAAGACAGGAGCTGGGTTGAGGAGTGCAGCCTGAGGACTCTATGACCCAATGTGCTCTTATCTACTACAATTATCTTAAACTGCTGTGACTGACCAGAAGTCACAAGGATCAATGGAAAATGCATTAGCCACTTGTTGAGGTAATGCTATACTGCCTCAAACGAGGGCAGGAGAAGGGATGCTTAATGTACTCTTCTAGGGCATTTACAGCATCATGGAAAAAGACAGTGATGTAAAAATCCTTGCCCATACATTTATTCAAAATTGTAAGAATCTCCCGCAGTCAAGAGCAGCTTAAAATGAAGCTCTGCATTTTAATATTGTAATGCTGTAATAATCCAAAGTGCTCAAACTCATGTCACCTTCAACATTTTATGAAATTGTAATGCACCCAACTTCCTGTGAAGTCAGTTTTATGGAGTGTTTAAGAGAACCCCCTTTGGTTAGAGCAGGGGCGTCCCTACCCAGCTAATGAGTAGGTGTAAATCAAGGATTGCTGCAGGACTATTTGTGGCATAGATATGCCTACAAATGGTTCAGATTATTAGAGAATTTATAGAAAACCCACATAAGAGCATAGAATGATTACATAGTGTAGCTACCAGTTACACTGATGAGATATGTATGGCCTCTGTAATTTAATGTCTAGGAGGCTCTTAGCTGAGTTTGATGTCATCGTTCTTGCCTCTCACCCCTCTCTCTCTCTTTCTCTCTCTCTCTCTCTCTCTCTCTCTCTCTCTCTCTCTCTCTCTCCTCCTTACAGTGTAATCAAGACCAAAGGCAGAGCCATGGAGGTTGTTTCTCATTTTGTGAATGACAGTGTAGAATTCTACAAATGGAGCCTTACTATAGCAGGTAAGCTGGGATGATATGGCCGTTCCTCGGTCACATGTGAGCAAGGTGCCTCTCCAGATCACCTGCCAGCTACCAAATGACATGTCAAATCACCTCCTGCATAATTATAATTCATGCGGCATCTTTATTACTCAAAGTCAACTGATACTGATGAATCGATTGTGTTGTTTTCTACTCATAAAATGACTCGGCATTATCAAGTAATAATCAGTGTATTTGCATTTTAGAACTTGCAGTAAGCATGTTTTTGACTTAATTTAGACGGTATGTTTATCTGAGTGGTATCACTTACCTGATATACTCATATTACACCAGCATTTATCAGCTGATCATGTGTGTGTGCGAGTCTTTCTGTCTTTTTGTTTCTCTCTCATTTTCTCTCTGTGCCAGACCCATATGCTTTATATTTTCCCATCGCTGACATTAACCCTCTCTCCTCCAGACAAGCGGGTAGAGAACTGGCCAATGATGTCATCTCCCTTCCCTACACTGGCCATCAGCTGCCTGTACCTGCTCTTCCTGTGGGCAGGGCCTAGATACATGCAAGACAGGCAGCCCTATACGCTCAGGAAGACCCTCATAGTCTACAACTTCAGCATGGTGGTTCTCAACTTCTACATCGCCAAAGAGGTGGGTGCCACAGCAGATTCAAACATATTCTGATATTCAGACTGGATAGGTGCATGGCTGAATGTAGCTATGCATGAATGTGCAATGGACATGCATGCATACACACCCAGACATACAGTTTTCATCTGAGCATCAGTTCACAGCATCTTAGAAAGAGTAAGCTGCTGCAGAATGGCAGAATTGGATGAGTACATGAGAAGTGACTAAGCAGTCACCAGATTTCTAGTTCATTAGCTCACAGTTACTCACAACAAATTGCTGATTCAACAGAAGGTGGCATCAAAATTAGGAGGTGATATTAGCAAAACTCGAATCCCTGAAAAGAGTTTGGACTCTTAATTTGAAGTAACTGCTCTTTAATCTTGTTCTTCACATCTTCTCAGAAAACAGGATGAGTGTCGCAAGCATCTTTTCCTGTCTGCACCCTTGACTTTTAAATGAAAGAGAACAGAGTTTACTTTTAGTCATTGCAATACTTGTAGTTTTGTTCTTGTTGTGATGAATTTCTCTGTCTTGGTTCCTCTGACTTTATTGTTTCCTTCTCCCCATCAGCTCCTACTAGGCTCCAGAGCAGCAGGATACAGCTACCTCTGTCAGCCTGTCAACTACTCAGATGACGTCAATGAAGTCAGGGTGAGCCCCCTCCAACACACACCCCATCCCATGCTACACACCACGAACGCACACACAATTATACGGTTACCTCAGTGCACAAGTATGGCCTTGAGTTCTGGAAAAATAGTGCCAGTTTATGAAACGATCTCTGAATCATCGCTAATGGGGCATAGAAATCAGCAGTTTTCTAGATCCATAAACTGTCAGAGCTTTGAGGCCCACCAGGAGGAATGGTGCTGTTAATTCTATTGTTGAGGTTAGGAAGATTACTGTTTTTGTAGTGCTGAAGTGTATGAGTGTGTTGTTTTTGCAGTAGGTTGTTTCAGAGGTTACAGGGGGCAGTTTGATAAAGAAACAAATGGAGAGAGAGAGAGAGAGAGAGAGAGAGAGAGAGAGAGAGAGAGAGAGAGAGAGAGAGAGAGAGAGAGAGAGAGAGAGAGCACTGAGGGAAGTTCAGCTATCTAGTGATTTTAGTACCAAGAGGGTGTGGCCTAAACCCTCAGAGGCGGGCACAGTTGGTCTCACCACCCTAAAACCCCACCCTCATCTCCACCTTCTGGCTTTGCTTTCATGATGGCATTACTAAGGGATAAGAGATACCACAACACCATGGCTTAGAGAGCAACTGGGTTTGCTGTGCATATGTGTGTGTGTGTTTGTGTGTGTCTATGGGTGACAGCGAAAAAATAAAGAAGTGTATAAGAGGATAACCCACAGAAGAGTGATTTGTTTAGCCAACCCAGTACTTGCTCTGTTGATGCGGTGGGATTTCTTTCAGTGAGATCATTTCTGCAAGACTTAGAACTGCATGATTGTTTTTGGTTCACAAAATACAAAATGCCTCTTCACCTACCAAAGTATCTGCACCAGTGATTACCAATAACCGATGGGTTTCCAGCTAGGCAGCTGCTACATCTTAGGCTATAACATGTTCAAGGTAAAATACAAACACTGTGAAAGCCATTGCTATAGTAAGCACAGTTATAGCCAGTCAAAATATCTGACTGCAGACTGACAAACTACTTGCTCTGATTAACTTAATCCATGTCTTCCAGTGCTCTGTATACTATGAAGGAGACTTTTTGCAACAAGCTTAATGCTTTCATTTCCCATGAAACTAGCCTGATATGTAGCTTTCTGTTCTTGTCTCTTGTTCTTTGCAGCCAGGCCTTGTTCAACAATGTCAAGTGAAAAAAAAAAAAAATCAGCACATATATGCGTCACTTTTGCTGAATGTCCTGCAGGCTGGGAGTGAGGCAAAGGTTGAAGAGGGTGGAGAATACACTCTGCAGGACTTTAGGGACCCTTAAGTGATCACAGCCTGTTTTAGGAATATGATGTTCTCTGTCTGCATGTGCTTATATGCTTTTGTGACAGAGTGAGCTGTGTATCTAGATATGTTTGGTAAAATAACACCCCAACCATTGCTGTATACAGAATTCAGCTTTGGCATCTACAGCCCCCAGCCTCAGAGCATCTAGTCTATCAAATGTGCTCTTGCCAGTCAAAGATCCACTGTGGTGAGCAGAGATAACTCACACCAGCTCTGTTTTGTGTCTCCAGATAGCATCTGCTCTTTGGTGGTACTATATTTCTAAGGGAGTTGAATTCCTGGATACAGTTTTCTTCATCTTGAGGAAGAAGTTCAACCAGGTCAGCTTCCTCCACGTTTACCACCACTGCACCATGTTCATCCTCTGGTGGATTGGCATCAAATGGGTCCCTGGTGGACAATGTGAGTAAACAGTTGGGGAAAGGGGAGTTTGTGGGATTGCGGCATTAGATGGAGATATTCTGTATGCAGCCGTGCATGAGGGAGTTTTGATGGCATTCGAATGTCGAATGCACCAGGATATCCTTGTTTGTGTGTGTGTGTGTGTGTGCCCTCTTAGTCTTACTCCTTAAGACATTCAGTAGGCTACATGTAAGCCTTTCATAGGTGGCATGACCGCTGTTACATTGAACTCAGATTTAACCCCTTTAATCCCTTTCCACAGCTTTTTTTGGTGCGACCATCAACTCTTCCATCCACGTCCTCATGTATGGGTACTACGGCCTGGCAGCCTTGGGACCTCAGATGCAGAAGTACCTCTGGTGGAAGAAATACCTCACCATCATTCAGATGGTATGAATCTCTTAATGGTTATATTTTGTGCAATTGCTCCCTATGTGCTTCGGCTGTGAAATATGGCAAAAAAATAAATAAATAAATAATATTTGAGGGGAAAAAAAGGATCAGTGCAGATGTTGAGAAATTCATGAAATCTCTTCCTAAAATAAAAAATCCTAAAAGTAGTGTTGTCTGCCTATCAAATTGCAAAATATAATGCAACCATTAATCTGATGATGGTTTCTGGTGATCTTATTCAACAGGGCTTTGCACATACAGAAGCATTAGTGAAAAGCAAATGAGATCTCATCATCCTGTCAAGGTTAACATTTGTTCTTGCAGGTGGCCTTCGGGAGATTGACCAATACTTTATTTAAAAATTAATGAGTTCCATTATATTTCATAGAATGTCCACTAATCTCTGTCTTAGCTCTATGATGGTCCCCACCTTGATGTTAAACATGTGGCGTGCTCTCTCCCTCTTGAATTGTCACTGGTATTTTTACAATAATGAAATAAGAGAGTATTCTTCTGTCTAGAAGGAACAGTTTCTTTAACTCTCATCTGTATCTTTAAATGTGAGAGGAAGGATAGAAGTGGCTCCCTATCGCAGATACAGTAGTTATATTTTGGTCTTCTGTGCCCTATGTAAAATTCTTCCTAGAAGCGAAGACACATTGTTATTTCCATGTTGTGTCTTCTGCAAGCTCATTGGGATCTTCTTCAATGTCTTTTCAGGCTGTCATTCACCATAAACTAAATGTCCACATGTTTTGTGTGTTGACAGATCCAGTTCCATGTGACCATCGGCCACGCCGGACACTCCCTCTACACAGGCTGTCCTTTCCCAGCCTGGATGCAGTGGGCTCTAATTGGCTACGCTGTCACATTCATCATCCTGTTCGCCAACTTCTACTACCACGCTTACCGTCACAAACCGGCGTCCACCCACAAGGGAGACAAGCCTGTCACAAACGGTGTCTCCACGGCAACCAATGGTCACAGCAAAGTGGAGGAGGTGGAGGATAACGGAAAGAGGCAGAAGAAGGGAAGAGCGAAAAGGGAGTAAAGAGGAAAAGAGGGCTCTCCCCGTGACAAACAACAAGACAGCTGTGTTAAGGGCCAGGGAAGGAGGGAGGGGTGCAGAAAGGGTCAAAGACAGGTTCAAACACCAGACGAGTCTCCACCATCCCTGCAGATAATATGTAGGAGGATGTGATTTGTGATCAACTTGAGGCAGGGAAGGGGGTAGCAGTGTGTGTGTGTTGGTGTGTCTGTAATGGGCTTTGGTCCGGGAGGGGTGTGGGACAGGGGTGTTGGTTATCTCCATAACAGTTCTTTTTTACAATAAGAAAAATGCTGATCACGTAGGCTCTGTGCTGTTCTGTCCAGTGGTGTTTTGGATCATTCTAGGACCAAAATGCAATCACAGGGACCCACAAGCTGCTCAGCATCCACTACCTTATCAACCAAAATCCACCTCCACCTTTTGTACTCTGGATTCCAATACTGTTTGAACTAAAAGCTTAAATAGTCAGTAATATGCTCCTTTATTTTGTAGTGCTGTAAAAGAGTTTTTATTTAGGTATTAAAAGCAAACAAATATGCAGAAGTTTATACCAAAGATGGTTATTTTTCTTTTGTTCATGGTTGGGGGGATATATACGTATATGTATAAATATATAAATATATATACATATATATACACACACACACAAACACATATATAGCTACAGAGATGTTACCAGTTTACACTACTGCCGTTTGCCGTTTACTACTACTGGTAACATGCAGGTTGAGAAGCGGTTGTTGGACACTACCCACCCTCTCAAATATGTTATGCACTTTCCATCTTTTGCTGTCTGACTTAACTTTGCTGCAGTTCAGGAAAGGAATGACATCTTGTTTTGTTTGTATTCATGGTGAACTAAAAACTTGATTCAAAATGTGCACGGGGAAAACCATAGATTTTTCTTTTTTTAGTTTTAAAATGTGTGGCTATCTTTGTTATATCTATTTTTGTGGGTCCTGACAATTTATATCTTTTTTTTTTTTTTTTTTTTTGCTGTGCAATGTAGCTCAAGTGCAAGCGTCAGAGAGGGAAATTCAGCTCAGTTTTGTTTCACTGCCACTTAGGACTGAAAGGAAACTCATCCTGACAAGAGCTTGTTCTTTTTTTTTTTTCTTTCTTTTTTTTTTTTTTTTTAAGAAAACAAACAGTATTTTCATTGTTTTATTATTGAAATGAAACCTACGCAGCTTCTGGCTGCAGATATAATGGAAATAAAGAGGATGCCAGCACCCCAAATTTGTGTGATGGTTTAATTATGTGTATTAGAGTGTGTATGTGTCCATAGGCCTGAACGTATATTGGTATATAGCACTGCATGTAGTTGCAAAAACCTCGAGAAACCAATTACATTAGAGTTTAACAATGTTGTGCTCTACATATGGGATCAAGATGTCACCCATCAAGAGCTAGATCTCCAACCGCATTAGCCACATCTATTCTGTGGCTATAAGAAGCTGAAGACTTCCCCACCCCCATCTCCCTACCTCCTTCTCTATAATCATTCTCCTACATCCCTCACCTCCCCCTCTCTCTTCGATCCCTAGATAGGATGGAGAGGGATCCCACTGCAGGTGTGCGTTTGTAAGAGAGAGGTAGCCTGTGTCTTTGGCCTGTCCAGACAGATCTGCCCTAATCTTTGGGGCAAATTGGCTTTAGCTGCAAAAGAGCTTATTTCCACGTCACTCCACTAGTTAGCCCAGAAAATAAGGTCACTGGAAGAAGAGCCTTCACTAATCTCCCGTCAGGCTCCTAGTGTCCCTCTCAAACTGCATGGATAATGTTAACTTTTGGTTATAATGTAGATACAGCATCGTGCATGTAGCTTGATACAACATTAAATAGGAGTATAGCATGAAATGAATGCAAACTTTGAGCTGTAAAATCTGTTTAAGCACAATAAACAGCGTGTGCATACATGTGCATAATAATAAATTTTTGCAGTTTCTGGCATAGCATTTTAGCATGAAAGGGGATTTGCACAAGACGCAATCAAGTGACATCCATCGTCTTCTGACAATCAGTATCATCTTAGGACATTATCACTGCCCATTGATATTTTTTCCACGCACTCTGCATCATTACTTTATTGCTCTGAGCTCTGTCACCACAACACATCTTTGATTCACTAATGGGATCAATTACATTACTCACATGCTACCCTCTTCCTGTTTTCCAAGCATCTCATATTTAACCCATTCAGTTCCCAGTGACATTTAATTACATTCCAGACCACATCTTTTCCAGGCCTGGTAAGGGTTGTCAGTATATATTTTTCTGGTATGTTTTTGAGAAAGTTTTCTCTTTTGCATTTCTTCCACTTGTGCAGACACAAACACTTTGCTTTGTGGTTTCATCCATTCTTCGCAAATTTGCCTTCTTTTTCACTTCTTCCTCCCGCCAGCCTACCCACACTATATCCATCACATCCCGGAACACCACCATCACTGCTTGCAACCATGGAAACAGGGTTGGGGAGCGGATGTAGGGAGGACTAATGAAGTAGATATGAGAGTAAGAGAGAAAGAGATAGAGAGAGAGATAGAAAGAGAGAGACACACACACACACACACAGAGAGAGAGAGAGAGAGAGAGAGAGAGAGAGAGAGAAAGAGAGGATGAGATGAGTGTGTGGAAGTGTATTTGTCCTCCTTGGGGACACAGAAGGATCTATGCCAAGGACTAAGAGGATTGGTTGAGTCCAAGGCTTTTCTATCAGATGCATTTAGCACGGGTCACTATAACCTGCTACCTTTCCAATATACTAATACATATACTAGTGTTATCTGGTGCTGTATTGTCACATTTTAGGTACACTCTGCTCTCTCAGGAAAACTATAAAATAATCAGACAAACCTTTGCTTCCCAGTAAACTCACAAAACTCTAATGCTACTTTTTTTTTTTAATCATGTGGCAAAAATCTACACATATAAGAACAGCTTTCATCAGCTGACTCTGTGACCCAGCCATAGACCCAGTATTCACCCGAGTCTGCTGCAGAAGTTTGCAGGGGTTAAGCCTGGGAGCCGACCTGTCATTCACTCATCTCATTAGCAATTATATGACTAAGGAGCTCATTCTAGACTAACAGAGTCGAAACAGTCAGCGTTTTATTGGCTCTCCGTCTGTGTGGTGCAGATGGCTGCCCTCAAGGCCCATGCTGAATCGGTTTATGTGTCCAGAGCACCCTCTGGTGGCCCCATGGTACCTGTCCAAATGTCTATAGGTTGGTAGGTGAAGGGTCAAGTGATGAGACTACTGGCATGAGAGGATTAGCTACCAGCACAGCTGCGAGTGAATTCATGTCAAACTTGATCTCACCAGGTGAGACACAAAATGTTCATGTTATTTTTCTTTGTGTAAAAAAGTAAACAAATGTTTGTAATCACAATGACCTTTATGTGGATGTAATTATGTCTAATCACACCGGTTACAATTTGACCCTAATATGATACAGCTAAACTGACAGAACTGAGAGGGAGAGGTGGGGAGACAGTGAGTGTTTGCCTGCTTCCTGGTTTGACGTACACCCTCACGTCACTGTTGTTTTTTTCTGCCTGTCTGGCCCCTGCAGTGCCTGGTGGTGCCCTGTGTCAGCGACTCTCCACTATGGGCTGCGGTAAGCATTTAGATATGATGTTGAATTTTGTGGAAAACATCATTTGTTTGGATTGTTCAGAAGATCTATGTCTACAAAAGAACATCAGTATTGGCCTATAATTTAAATAACTTCATGCATTTGTGGCCTATTTAATTATAGCGAGTTACACTAATTGCAGTGAGAATTATTCAATGGGAACAAATTTCACTTTATGGCTTTGATAATCTTTTGGATTGGCGTGGATGGAAGGGTGGTATTTTCTCTTAGTATTCCTGGACAGAGGAGGCCAAATGCTGAATAAACTTGTGGGCCTACATGGGCAGCTGAGCGCATCGACAACATAACGTTCAGCGACATCTAGCGGCTGTCAGGAAGACTTACATGTGTAGCTCAGCTGAGGCCTCATGGCTGCATACAAAGGCGTCATTAGACCTTGTTTACTGGGGAATGTGCCCCAGCAAAGATTTTCTGTGCCCTGAATGAAAATTTTACCGGTTAGTATAAAGTTGCCAGGTTTTCCAGGTTTTTAGAAAGAGAGATAGAAAGAGTGAAACATGGGGAATAATAGAGAAGCTAGCAATCCTCAAAATTAAGGGAGTTAGCCAATCCATTTCACAGAAGTTGTTTTGATTTAGGGCTGGTTCATTGGTTTTTATTTTTGTAGGGCTCATGTGAGGTCTGGCTTATAATACATATATACAACACTATGCACACTAGTCAGATTGCAGGTTTTTATCAGTCCTTAATTATGAACTGTGTCAAAACAGTAGATTGCATAAACACAGAGGCTGCTGATGTAATGATGTTTGCTTACTATGTTCATAATGTAAATTAGAACTATGGCCTGGCATTGTAGGCCCGGTTTTCAGCAGCTAAGGCAAAATATTGCCCTTCATATAGTCATATAGTCATATATTGTTTATTGTTGTTATGGATCCCCATAAGTCTTCAGTATGATGAAGACTATTCTTCCTGGGGTCCACATATAGAGCAGGGCTGAAGGGGCAGTAGGCACTGTTCACACACCTCAGACAAATTTCCTTGTGCCTGTCAATTACAAGCCATAAAGCTACTGTGACTGCCCAGTCCAGTTTTAAGTCTCGCAACGCCCTGCATACTTGAGACAAACCTATTGATAAACTTCTCGGTCAAACCCATTTAACTGTCAATACTGCAGACATCCTGTTCAGACAGTGATTTGCAATCAAATGACTGATCAGAGAGCGCATGCAAAGAAATGCTTAAGGCTGCAGAATGTGGTTCGCATCGTGCACACAGGCCAACCATTGTTTTTCTTCATCTACCCCTCATTTGCAGTTCGTTGCGAACAGTTAGAAATCACGCTTTAATAATACTCTATAATGGATGAGAGGATGAGCCCTGCCGCAAGCGGCGCTGCGGATCCTCCAGCGGCAGCATCGTCATCATCATCAGCAGCAGACAATAGCACAGGGAGGAGGCAGCACCGGGCTCCCTCGCCGGCTACAGCCCAGGACGGGGCCTCAAAACGAGCTGCCAAACTCTCCACCAGGTCCAAATCACGTCTTTCAGCAGGAGGGAACAGAGGTAAAGGAGTAAATGGGAGCTTGAGGACCGCTGGCGGAAGGGAGAGGGAGCCCGAGAGTCGCGACGTGGCAGCTGTTCACCCGGATGGTGCTGAAACTGATCCCGTCAGACCAAACAGGGCGGATGCTGTCGGAGAAGATCAGGGGAGACACCATCCACCGGCACGTTCACCGCTCCGTCGCTCCGCTTTACGCTTGCCCTGCCTCAAAGGTGGCTCGTCGGATAGAGCCTCATCTGTCGCCTCGGTGAAAGAGAAAGCAAAGAAACACGAAGGAGAGGAAGGCAGCCGCAGGCAGAGCAGCAGCGTGTCTGTGGGCTGCGGACCGGGCCTCGGTTTAGGTTTGTGGAGCGGGGGATGCTTACAGACTGAACTGATCCACTTTCACCTGCAGAAGAGACTCAAGAGAAGCAGTGCGAAGATGCAAGCCAAAGCAGCCGGCTCGGACGCAGGAGAGGCTGCTCCGGCAGAGCCAGAGCCGGCCACAGAGGCTACAGAGGCGGGGTCCATGACACAGCAAGACCAGGCCCTTCACGATGAGATGGAGAGGCTGCTGGAGGAAAATGAAGATCTCAAGGTGTGACACTCATGTCTTATTACCTTTTTAAAATGTACATTTTGCCCCGATCATCTCCGATTGTGTCACTGTATGTCATAGTATTTTAAAGTCGTCATTTTTTCATCTGCAGCTCTGCAAAACAATCTGTATCTGCACGCCCAGTTTTGTTTTCCTAGTCTGACAGAGCATTTGTTGTTAGGGCCCATTAAAGAAAACAGGCCTATACCAAACCATTCACACTACATGCTGTGTTTGCAGTGTCATTACAGGGCTGACAGAGACAAATAAACATCAGCAGGCTTGTCAGGCCTTATTGGAAAATCTCTTCCAAGGCAAAATCAACACAACTAAGGGTTTGTGACAGAAATGACACTGGTTACAGACATCTGATTGGATATTGATCACACTTTCATTGATGTGGCAGGATCAATGACATCTTGTGTTCAGAGGTGGGGCCTACAAAATAATCAACAGCCAGTTTAATTTAGTTTGTGTGCAATGTTGGCAATTGCTTTAAAACACTGTGGAACTCATGTATTTGATGAAAAAAATATGATTAGGCCTATATTTAGTTTACATTACAAGTGAAGAAATTAAAATTCAGATTCTTGTGTTTTTGTCTCATCTTATTTGAGGTGGTTTGAAAATCATGTATCATGTATCTGAGGCTGACTGTTTATTTGGCTCATGTCCAAAATGCCCATTTATCTCCATCTGTCGAGCCAAAATACAGTTTCTAAATGGTCTTGATCTAAGATTAGTCTTAGCCAATCTTACAGTATAGTGATTATGACATATAATCTGTGCTGTGGACCCACTAGTGTGAGATTGAAGAGATGAGGACTGAGATGGATGAGATGCGAGACACATTCTACGAAGAAGACACATGCCAGCTGCAGGAAATGAGGCGTGAGCTAGAGAGAGCCAATAAGAACTGCCGGATCCTGCAGTATCGTCTGCGGAAGGCTGAGAGGAAGAGGCTGCGCTACGCCCAGACGGGAGAGATCGATGAAGAGCTACTCAGGAGCCTGGAGCAGGACCTGAAGGTAGAGAGGGGAGGGGAAGGTGCTTATGTGTTGCAGGACCTGTAGGACTTTGGTACAGCTGCATTTTGATTTTATTGGTGTGTGTGTGGTGCATGTGCATGCATGCTTTGTTAGGTGAAAACTTGGGGTGCTTACAAAGAAATAAGGTCTCATGCATTTTAGACTTTATCTAAAGGTTGATTGATGTTGAAAATATAGAAATTACAGGATTTTCACCCAACAACAACACTATGTATTCTGAAATTGTATCACAAAAAAAACAAAACATAGTGATGTGATGTTTGAAATCCCCCCATGACTTCTGCAGGTTGCGAAGGATGTATCTGTGAGGCTGCACCATGAGCTGGAGAATGTGGAGGAGAAACGCACAAAGACAGAGGACGAGAACGAAAAACTGAGACAGAAACTCATAGAGGTGGAGGTGACAAAACAAGCCCTGCAGAATGAACTAGACAAAACCAAAGAGGTAAGGATAGACACATACACACACACACACACACACACACACACACACAACCATAAAAATACTTAAAAAAAAAAAAAAAAACATTTAGTAATCATTCAGTCGATTGTCTTTCAATAGTCTCAAAAGAGAAGGGGAAGCAAGGACATACCGAAGACCGACAAGAAAGCAGCACAGACCCCTACTGAGGTGAGAGGTTTCCAGAGTAAAACTTAATGTCTAAGTGCTCTGAGAAATTGGTTCAATCACTTTTTGAGATTGTTTTGTGTTGCCTGGCAGAATGGAACCAATATTTCCCCTGAAAATGCAAACCCTGCCCAAAGGAAAACATAGTGGATATGATCATCAGGAAACACAAGCCTTAGGATAATCCTGTTAACTTAGAGCTAAAATTTCCATGAACTCATTATTGAATAATAATTTCCCCCCACATTAATACTGCATATTTATGAGAAATCTTGTCATGAATATTTATGATGAATGCCAGTAAATACCTTGAGATCTAGAAGACTTATTAAAAATATCATGCAGGCCTACCTCACATCCTTTTCTTGTGTCCTCAAGTCAAGAATCTTGGCTTCTCAGAATTTTGAATTCTGCTCATCTCACACCTCAAGCTACAACAAGCTGCAGCAAATGTTCAAATCATTTGAGGGGAAGTGTATTTTAATAGCAACTGAGAGCTCTCACAAAGTGTCTCATAAAGTCTTGGTACACTTAAGCACAAAATCTTTCTTCTTCCAATCCATCTGACAAAAGGGATCACCCTTAGAAGTTCACCATTCTGGACTTCAGTACTCAGTTTGTCTGATTTTGTCAGTTTCTTCTCGAATGCACATTAGTATTTACTAGGAATACGGCTTATATTCTTTTGTTTAAGGAGGATAATGAGGACCTTAAGTGCCAGCTCGCCTTCATCAAAGAGGAAGCGGTCCTTATGAGGAAGAAGACGGCCAAGATTGACAAAGAGAAGGACCGCCTTGAGCAAGAGCTGCAGAAGTACCGCTCCTTCTATGGTGACCTGGACAGCCCCCATCCTAAAGGTGAGGCTGGGGGGCCACCGACCACCCGCGAGTCAGAGCTGAAGCTACGTCTGCGTCTGGTTGAGGAGGAGGCCAACATTCTGGGGAGGAAGATTGTTGAGTTAGAGGTAATTGTACATGGGTTTCTTATGGAAATTGCACCAGGGTGGAAGATCTCCAATGTGCATAATTAGCCAAACATGTTTTATTACATCAGGACAATGTGACTTCAAGTCCACAGCATCTCTGTAGAACCATAATATTTAATTTATAGTGATATTTTGTCACACATTTTCCCTTTATCAGGTCCTGTCTTTCGGATATTGCAGTTGGTCATATAACAATATTGATATTTCAGATTATTAAGAGAGTATCCATTGTTCAGCCCTATGTTGCACGCTTATCCATGATCACAAAACATCTCACAGAGTATTATGACTTGGTTTGTGGTTTCCCACACATGGTTACTATCTGAAATGTTTTGCTGAACAGGGTATGAGAATAAAAGACAGGACAAAACAACCACCCAAGCTGCCATAGCAACAATTAGCATTGTTGGAATACATGTAATGTCCAACCATGAATCGTGACAATTTAAAGCTTACCCAAACAAAACAAAATAATAAAAAAAAAACTTAATTCGGAGCTTTGACATAAGGTTTGCCTCGGTTTCTCAATATTTAGCTATAATTTGAGTCATGACTGCAGTCCAGCCTGTGTCACTCTTTACTCCAGGTTGAGAACCGCGGCCTGAGATCTGAACTTGACGACCTCCGTGGAGAAGGAGAGGGAGCAGGCAGCTCCGGTGGGGAGATGGGTGGGCCGGGCACCGGGCGAGGCCTGGGGGAGGATCTGACCGAGCTCCGACAGCAGCTGCAGCTGGTGGAGGATGAGGCAGAGCTTCTGAGGAGGAACCTGGCTGATGCAGAGGAACACAACAAAAGGGTGACTACTGAGCTGAACAAGCTGCGGTTCAAAGCCGGGACCCATGAGGGAAGTACCAGGCATGGAGGAGGGGGAGGAGCCTCAGGTGGTTCAGGGATTGATGGAGCAAAGGCAGAAGCCCTGCAGGAGGAGCTGAAGGCAGCAAGGCTACAGATTAATGACCTGAGTGGCAAGGTACTAAGGGCTGATTGATTATATCAGTAATGTTTTACTTTGATTTAATTTGATGTAAAGCATGGCAGTAAGCAAACAAAATGATGCTAATGAAAATCTTACGTTTTTGTTCTGCCTTGCTATTGCCAGTTGGTCCTGTCCTGTAGGGTTTTGATGGATGATAGGAGAGTTTTTGCAGCTGCGACTCACTCCCACCTCCCTCTCCCTTCAGGTGATGCAGCTTCAGTATGAGAACCGCGTGCTGCTCTCCAACATGCAGCGCTATGACCTGGCGTCCCACCTCTCCCTGAGGCCGAGCCCGCGGGACAGTGATGCAGAGAGTGATGCTGGTGGTGCCACAAGCGGGCGGCGTGAGAGCGATGATGACTCCACCTCGTCTCGTCTGCTGCCACCACACCGCAAGCGCGAAGGCCCTGTGGGTGGAGAAAGTGACTCAGACGAGGTCAGAAACAATAACGGTGGCAGCCGCTGCCTCACACCAACACGAGGTCTGTACACCCCCACTGGGCCCGAGGGCGCCGCCTCCCCTGCCTGCTCGGCCATGGCCCGCTTTCTGCCCAGTGGTCGATGCAGCCTGCGCGACAGGCAGCAGATGATTGACATCCGAGTTGAAGCAGAGAGGCTGGTTCGGACCATCGACCGGCTCATCGCTGACACGGCTACCATCATCTCTGAGGCGCGGGTCTACGTTTCCAACGGCAACCTAATGTTTGGGCGAGCAGGAGAGGAAGGCGGAGAGGAAGAGGGGGGCAGGATCAGGGAACACGAGCTGTTATATCGCATTAACACCCAGATGAAGGCCTTCCGAAAAGAACTGCAGGCCTTCATAGATCGACTAGAGGTGCCCAAGCTTGAGGACAGAGAGGCAGACGAGCCGCTGTCGGTGAGCAAGAGAGTCATACTGTGTGACCACATGTTGCATGACAGCATGTCTTAAATGTAAAATGTCTCACACAGTTTAATGCTAATTCTGTTTCTTTCTTTTCCTCACTTAATCCACCCTTTTGTCTCTCATGTGGTTTGTCATTCCACTCTTCATCCACCCAGATGTTCCAGCCTATCATTTTGCTCATCCTCATACTCGTGTTATTCTCATCCCTTTCCTACGCCACCATATTTAAACTCGTCTTTCTTTTTACTCTTTTCTTTGTTCTGTGATGTACATCTCCCTTAATTAGCATCATCCCTTGTTTGTTTTGTTCTTTTGATTTTTTTTCTTTCCCACATCATTTGTTGCCAAGGTTACCAAAAGCACAGGAAAAGCCCCACACTTGCCAAGACCACAGTCATTCAAGAAAGTATGGCTAAGTTCAACACCGAAGTCCACATTACCCATAACACATTGCTGTTCTCATCGATCCATTGAAAAGGTGAGTTACATGGGCACAACCTCTGTGTGACCTTCCAAAACAGTTTATCCCCCTTCTTCCAAGGCCAAACATAAGGTAGGCTATGCTCACACTGCAGCCCAGAGTGTCCTAATTTTGATTTCAGAGCTTATATATTTTATGTTTATAGCACAGTGTGACTTGAAAAACAATAGAATCTTATTTTTATTCCTGATATGGGCCACATTCATATATGGCCCTAAAACTGATACTACATATCTGACCCACAGCCATGTGACCACAAAGTGCTATCAGATATGGGTCACTTTCAAAATAGAATTTCACTTAAAAAATTGGATATAAGCAGAAAAAAAAACAGTGTGAGCATAGCCGGACACAATCACACCTGAAGTAGCCTCCTTCCATTGGCTCACAATGAGGTTATTTGGGTTTTCACATAGCAACATCGCTTATATTACTGCTCCACTTTAAGGTCACGAGACCTCAGGGGACACAAAGTAGAAGATATCTGAGAAAGCAACTTCTCTGAATCCTAGTTTAACCTTGCCACTAAATATATTTTCTGTTGTAACAGGTAATGATAGCAGTCAACTCTAAATAGTTTTTAAGGACACATCAGTTTACAATCCTGGTTTTGTTGCTACAAGTCAAGTTGAGTAATATTTATGTATTTAGTTAGTTAGTCAGTTATTACCCCTCTCAACAACTACTAATAGACTGTACTTGTTGCTCAAAAGGAACAGAACAGGTGGAGGAATGGTGGTGATGATCCAGGGGATTTCAAACTGGAAGGGGCCCAGATGATCATCTCAAGTGCCAAATGTCAGATCATGTCAGGGGCCCCAAAATTCCCACTGCTCCCCTGATTAGTGCCCCATTAGTAATTGATGATGTGGTAGATGAACAGTGGCAACTGTCCTCCAGTGGTGGGATGAGTCAGAAACAGGTTCAGGTTATTCTAGTCTGAGACGCCACGCATTTGGTTTCTTTGAAGCACAATGTACAGACATTTTTTCTTTGCTGATTGTGATTTAAAATTAACATGTTTGCCCAAATAGCTGTCAAATGTCTCATTGTGATGTTGCACATCCATAAACAAAGGCAAGCCGATGGCAAGCTCCATGCAACTGACATTGAAAGTCTTTGCAAAATAAAGATGATAATAGCACTTGCCAAACACGTCTGGCATCTACCTGGCAGCTTATTTGTGACCCTCTTAAATAAAGATATTATTGACTCTGGCACATAATTATTCACAGTGTCACACAGACCCATTTGGCATCCTTTGGAAAAAATGAATTGTAGCCGGGGTGGGTCACAAGACAAAATCTGCCCAAGCATCCGAAAGTGGAGTAGCAACAGAGAAGCCTATTGGCCAAGAGCTTGCAGCAGCTGAAACAGCTATGCAAACACTTTCCCTCTCTCCGTGAGCCGCTGTAATTATAGCCAGGATGCTGGTGACGACAGTTGTCCCGTCGGGACTTCAAATGTTGGAATAAATTTGACATTATGATATTTGATCCCGGCTCCAGAGGCGAGCCCACGTAAACACCGAGCAGCACTATAAAGGCTGGGTGCCCCGGCTGGAACAGGACTTGTTTACCCCGTTACTCAACATACCTGCTTCGGGCTTAACATCCGCACCGAAGCGTGACTAGAAGAAGAGGGCCCTTTAAATCCAATACGCGGAGCTTTACGTAACACAGTGGAGGAAAACCGCTGGGGGAAGCACCGGCGACCACCAGGGGACTGAGTATTACATGTAGGCTACTGGACAGGACAGAGCGCACATCGCACAGGGACTAGAGACCAGGATAAGGATTTATACTGAGAGACAGCAGGAACTTTATTATTGAGCACGGTAAGGGCACATGGCAGCGTACTTGGGCTTTTTCTATGGTAGCAATAAAATAAGCTCAGAATATACACTAATTGGTCTATAGTGAGGTATAGTACAAATTATGAACCGGACATGAACTTAGAATTGTGATGTGGTTTGCTATGTCATGGTATGGTATGGGATGATATGGGATGGGACGGGATGGTATGGCACCCTATTTTTTGTGATTAAAATAATTATTTACAATATCAGTGATGTGATGGCAAACTTTAAAGCTGTTTTTAGCTTCCGCCGTTATGCTTGTTCTTTACCAATTAATATTCAGCATGCTATTGGTTACAGGTGTGTTCTCTCTCTCTGTGTCCTCCTGTCACTCTTTGACGCACACACACACACACTCACACACACCGCCGCTCTCTCCCCCTGTCCCTTTCCTCAGTCCCGTGCATGCAGGGACAACTAGTTTATGATGCATAGTTACAAGTGTATAAATATCTCCAGCCCAGGCTGCTCTTACATCACCGGTGGGAGGGAAACGGCTGGAATAGCCTGGTACTTTCGACCGGGATACTTCTCATATTTGCTGATGGCAACAACAACAAAACACTCGATACGATTTACGCCAATATTTATAGTGCAGGCCTGGCTTACTGTGTGACACACGACATGACCCTCCCATTCAAATTTAGCTGTTTTGGATGAAAATTGATGGTGCACAGAAACCCTAGACGCAGGGGGGAACGCGTCCTTGCGAGAAGCGTGGATGCGCGTTTCAGACGTTTAAATGCGCCTATAGGGAAAAGTATGGTACGGTTGCCTTAACAGGTCATGAATGTGAATGCATATTGGATTTAATATAGGCTAGTGTTATAACAGACGTTTTTCACAACAGATAGTTTGGTATGAAATGGCTGGTAAACACAGGTATTGCTAGTGGCATTAATTAAGACTCTGTTACATTTGGGTCTAACAGAGCCAGGGGCCAGCTATTGTTCCTGCTGGCTCACTGAGGGAGAAAAAAAAAATGGAATAGTACCTTAATTAGTGTCATTAGTAGCAACTGTGTTTGGGTTTACCTGCAATTTTATGTCAAAATGGCTATCTAAAAAAAAAAAAAATAAAATAAAATAAAAATAAATAAAAATAAAAAAAAAACCTCACAGACATTTTAAAGATCCATTCTCAATCTAAACTGTATGCACAAAAATATCTCGGTGACCCTGCATTTTAAAAGTACATATTATCAGACTGGACAGTATCTCTTTACTCGACTTCTAAAGAAATCTAAACCTAGCTGACTAAGATGGGTTTGGAAGTTTTCCTGTGAAATGATGCTACTAGATGCGGGGACAAACCGATAAGGCTCACACTGAGCTGACACCCCCTGTGTGCACCAACGGGTCAGGTTCCAAGAAAATGGCCACCCCAGAGCGCGCTCGACATTTTTCTTCACATGTTCAGCTGCAAAACGCAGGCAGAGCGAGGTGTAAAGACACGGGCTGGAGGTCAAAGTGACCAAGGGACTAAACACTGATGCTGTCATGCAACACTCTTGTCCACACGTGCCACATAGGTAGACTTACGTGCCTGTGAAATTTAGAAAAGAATGCTGAAGGAGAGAGCCATAAAAACCTGACCTTTGTGAGGGTGCTCTGCAAAGGATTTCAACCATAACAAGCCCTTTAAACCTGTACAGATTCTTTAAATCTTGTTTTTAAGATGATCACAGCCACATGCAGAAGAAGAAGACCTTAAAACTGAATTACAGTCTTGTGATTATGCTCCACAGTCCAGTTAACATTATCTAGAATTTTGGAGTAGCCAGAAGCTGAATGCAGTATTTGTTCTGTACTTTGTGCAAATTCCGCCAGCTATAACAGCCTATCCTTTTTCTTTCCTCTCCCTCTATATTTCCAGGCCCTCCATCCTCTCTTTCCTTGCTGGCAACCCATAAGTGACCTCTGACGGGAAAAGTGGCACAGGGGAAAGGGAAATTGCCATTTAAAAAAGCCTCTGGGTATTGAGTGGCCTGCGTCATGGCAGCTATTGATCTGCAGCGTGGGCTGGAACACAGCGGCCGAGGTTGGGGGCAAGAGAGGCCAGAGCTAATGGACAGCTTTGACTCTGAGATGCAGGAGTGGGAGGACCAGCTGCAGGACATGCAGAGAAAAATAGAGGAGGTGAGCCCTCGTATTAAACGGTTGGACTGCGCCTGCATTAACAAATCAAGCCAATCGAAACAGGGATAAAGTCTCTCAAAAGCATCTTAGTATCTTTGCTGCGTGGACGTCAGCAGAGCGAGCATACGTCAGGGAAAACAGGCTCTTGGCTTAACTGTGTTAGCATGGTTACACATTCAATACAGCTGCTGGATCAATGCAGTGCATCAGCACACAATTTAGTCCAATGAAAGGGTATAAAGCTCTCTTTCCATGCCACTTAGTATTAATTCCCTCACCCAATTAAGTGGAAATTCTATTTAACATAAGAGTAAAATAGCCTTTTTCACAGGCTTTGGTCTGTGAAACTCTTTGGTCTTTGGCCCAAAACATCCACCAGTACGCCAAAGCTGCATAGCTGCAATCACTCAGCTTCAAACAGATATAAATACAAGGAACAAATATCCAAATATGGTTGGAATAGACTCAAATATTACACTGTTTTGCCTTATGAATGTGAAACTGGAGTTTGTCAACATGGTAATGGTTTTGTTTTCAGGTTATCAAGATCTTTCCTAGTCCCTAGAGGGTGTGTTAATTGGTGTTATATGTGTGCAAATGTATGTATGTGTGTGTGTGTGTGTGTATGTGCGTAGGTTCCATAATAAACTGTTGGCAGCACACTGTCGCAACCTCATGGCCCTGCTGGAGCAATGATACAGACAAATGTTAACAAGCTAATTAAACCGAGATGTGCTGACAGACACACTGAACACACTCACACACAACGGCACACACACACACACACACACACACACACACACACACACACACACACACACGCAACCACACACTGAGTGAAAGTGGATACTAATCAGAGCATTAAAGGCTGCGATGGGATGGGAAACAAATGTTGGTGCAAAGTGAAATAGCATGTGTGGACCACAAATATAGCTGGGTTGTGCAATGATTATGTGCTAATTATGTAACTTGTTTATTGTGTAAACAAAGTTTGTGCAGCTGAGCTATATTATGCATACCTGTAGGCATAGAAATACAGTTAAGTAGCCCTATGGTCCAAACATCTGAAAAACTCACCCAGATATCTGTAAGAGCATCTAAGGACTCTGCATGTGTTTTCCAGTGGCTTTTGTTGATGTTTCCTTCTGTCCTCATTTTTTTTTTTTTAGCTCTACAATGAAGTCCAGGCCCGCAGAGGAGGAAACGATGTCACTATCGACAATCGGAAAAATGGTCGGGAGATGGAGTATGGCCTGGGGCACCATGGCAATGGCTTTTTTGATGTGCCTGACCACCGTAGAAAGGACCACCCTGTAGCGGTTCCTGTGCCAAATCACCATAGTAATGGCTGTAACTACAGCCCCAATGGCTATGGCTACCCTGTTAGTCAGCACAATGGCTATGGTTATTGCCACACCAATGGAGTGTCAGAGATTGGAGATTTATTGCAGGATTATTTGGGGCAAGGGAAACAAGTGAGCCGGAAGAACAACGGAGTTCGCCATGTGGTAAGTATAGAATGGGTAATTCTTGTAATTTCCCGGCCTTATGCCTCGTCCCTATTGGCATTTGCAGATGTGAGAAACCAGAGAGGTGTATGTGAGATGAGTCAAGGCTGGGTTGAGTCACCAACATATTGATTACACTTTGCTGGTTCCTTCAAGTCTGCCTACATAGACAGGTTACCAGATAGCAGCTACTTTCAGACACTTTCACCTGCTGACTTTCCTAACTCATAACTGACGGAGCATTCAAGAAGAAAGCCTAGAGGTTACACTGTTCTCTAGTACATGTGAAATGCCATGTGCATTCCCTGTAAAGACAGGGAATACACATAGACTAGTATTGGATGCTGATCAAAGTTCATTTGATTTCTGGTACATTAACAGACACTGTTTCAATGATCTTGAAATACACCCCAATTCTAAGCTCTTAAATAAAGACCCATACTGATTGGGACATTGCTTTCATGTTATTTTTTCCCATGTCCTTTAGCACTTCAGTGACACAGTTAAGGTGAGCCAGGATCTCCCTGCATACCAGGATGACATAAAAAGAGGCTTTGGAAATGAAAGGTAATTGTCATTGTACTGGAGTCACTTCATGTATTTTCATGAAAATGTGTGATTTTGTGATCATGATATGGCATTGATGATTTTGTTTCACATTTGTTTTGTTTTATTAACACTCTCCTACCAGGTTTGGTCAAGAGCAGTTTCTGGGAAATTTTGAGGAAACCGAAAACAGGAAGAATCGAGTGTCACACATGAAGAGCTCCCCCTGCAAAGAAAGTTCCCCCAACAAAGAAAGCACAGGTGCCAAGCCCCCTCTTAGACAGAGAGATGCCCCTGCTGTACCACCACGTTCAACCTCCCAGCTCCCAAGTGTGTGTCCTGACTCCCCCGCTCTGGACAGGAAGACTTTCACACCAGGTGTCCTTGTAGATAGAAAGTGCAGCAGCCCCTCTGTGCTCAGGAAGTTTGGTGCCATGCTCCAGGAAAACGAGGGCAAAATGCTCACTGAAACAGGGGTAGTGACCCATCAAGGAGCGGCCCCAGAGCCCAAGTGTCCCACCCCAAGCTGTCAGCGCAGGGCTCTGGGAGCCACCACAGCCGCCGGCAGGGCGCCCATGCGCGTGTCGGCCCAGAAATGCCAGGCAGATTCCGACGTGCTGACAGGAGAGATGGAGCCCGGCCAAGAGTGGGGGTTAGCAACAGACTCTGCCAGACAAAGCCACATGGATCAGCGCGGTGGCTATGGCAGCTCTAAAGGACCCCTAGCGAGTCCCCAGCAGTCACAGAGGAGGGTCCAGGTGGCGGGAAGCCCCAAGCTGAGACCCAGAACTAACAGCGGGGCAGAGAGAGACATAGGGCACGGTCAAGGGGAGAGGACCAGGAGGCCCCAGTTTGTGGAGCCCAGAATGGACTACAGGATTTCAAGTGGTTCCTCTGGCACTCAGAAGATCCAGAGGCTTGGGTTGCCAGGTCAGTCAGAATTGCCAAGTTGTGGTCGAGGGAGAGATGAAGGACTTATTGAACTGCTGGATATGCTGGAGATCCAGCACGAATACAGCTGCAGTCCCAGAGGTGGACATACACCTTGCAGACAGGATGTACAGCAGGTGAGTTAGACCCGTACATAACCAGTTTCAAATACATGGAAAAATGCACACATGTCATGTGTTGTATCTGTTTCCCCAGTTTAATAAAGTTTAGTATCACTTTGAAAGTAATATCTATAAAATGAAGGAATCAAACACACACACACACTCACTCACCCACCCACCCACACACACACACACATACACACAAACAAACTGACATGTGTCACTCGATCTGAACATCTCTTTTCAGGAGCGGTCCCCAGCAGTGCCTAGGAAGAGCTTTTCTCGCCCTGCCCGGCCAGCCAACCAGCGACCTCCTTCCAGATGGGCAAGCCACACCCCTACTGCCAGGATTACTGCCCCGTCAGGCCCAATGTACCGCTCCCCAAGTCCCCTGTCCCGTCCCCCTAGCCCCATGGCACGAACCCCAAGTCCTGCCCTCAAGCACCAGTCTCCCATTTCCTATTTGCTTCACACTGAGACTGTCATTATGTGATCGTTTTCCCTTTCACTAATACCTGCTCCCATCATCACCCCGGGAAAGCCCTCGTGTGTTCTCCAAGTCACCCTCCCTCTATGTAAATAGGACTGGTCTTTAAAACTAAGTGCTTTAAGAGATTTTTCTAAAAAGTGCATCGCTTTCATCTACATGCTCAGTGTTCAAGAAAAAAAAAATCTCCCTCTCCTGTGCCAAAACCTTGTCACCACGTCAAATTACTGCTCTGTTTCCCACCCTTCTTTTATTCATTCATTCATTTTTCTCTTGCATTGAAGTTAAGTGGTTATGTACAATGAGATTTAGCATGCCCCCTTAAATTGAGGGTGCATGTTCCTGTGTTAAAGCTAATCCTCACGGTTGCCATTTTGAATCAAATTCATCATGGCCATCAGTAGGAACAGCTTAAGTTGCACCTGTATTCCCAGAAGCAACATGCTAACTGTGTATAGTGTGTTTTACTGTATCATATTGTCAAAGTAACATATTTATGATGTTCAAAAAAAAACAACAGTTATGACAAATGACTATGACATGCCTTTAATGTATTTTTTTCTTGATAATAAACATGACAGTGCTTTGACATAAAGAGTCTGTCTGCCTCCACTGCAGAATTGCTTTGTATTTTTTTTTTTTTTTTTTTTTAAGTATTATTTGGTCAGATTCCAGGGTGTGGATGATTTAGTGTGTGTCAAGCCAATGTATATCTGATACCACAAGTTCTCTGCATGCCAAAGTAATGACTAGTAGGTCAGGTCTCAGCTCCGGCAATACTATAGCTAGCTAACTGTCCACTGACTGCAACACATTAACTGGTGCAACCATAGTTTAATGACACTATGTCAAAACATTAATGGCAGTCCTCTGCCTGGAATAAATAAAATGCATATTATCACTGTACAGTGTTGGGTAAAGGGTGGTTTTGTCATACTGTTTGGCGCATCTTAGCCCTCATTACCAGGTTATCCAGAGTACACTAAGACGGTGGTTTTCAAAGTAGGGTCCAGGGATCCCACAGGGGCCCTTGAGGGTCTTAAAGTGTGACAAAATGAGGAATCGTTGTATAATTTAACTAACTGAAATGCTTATGGGCTGCTTTCAGACGCCTTTCACAAGCACACACACAAGAAGTTTGACACCAATCCAGCATCAGTGATCTGTTTAAATATATCATTTTAATTATCATTGTAATCATTATGAATATAGCGATATTGAGTCATAAAATACATGGAAGTCAATGCAGCCTCACCCACTCCCATTGTATTTATAACACAACAACTGTGCACAGTAGAAACTGCATTTCATTATGCTCAAAATGACATGCTGATCAAATGTGCGCAGTCTCATAATGATAAACAAATAAATGCAAGACTGAGCTTATCAGCTGGCAGCAATCATGCATATTCAAAGTGCAGTTTGCATGTTTTCAAGAAATCAAGGGAATTCGCTGAAGTATCAAAGAGTTAATTCACGACACAAGAATAAGTACAAGTGATTATGTCACCTATTAATCTCACCACTTGAATGTATTGACAAGTAGGACAACTAAACAATTCCATAATTAACGCAAACCAAAATATCTTTTCATGTTAGGGTCCCGAGGGCCAACTCACTTCAAGTGGGGGTCCGGGGCTTAATGAGAGTCAACTTGGGGGTTCAGAGGATGAAAAAGTTCGACAAGGCCTGCACTAAGACAGTCAATCTATTTCACACTGTGTGGTTCTCACCTCATAAACCTGCATGAACAACCCCTGGCTTCCCTGCCACCTTGTCTGCTGCTGTCTGGCAGGTGGGAGGACACACACAGACACACACAGACACACACACAGACACACACAGACACACACAGACACACACACAGACACACACAGACACATACAGAGCACCGGAGTACATTACAAGTGCAAACATGTGCAAACACATCCCACACTTTTCTCACTCATATTAACTTCTACACAGTCACCATTTTGTTTTTTTTTTTACACGTGCACATGTGAGCATTCTTACACACACACACACACACACACTCCCCCTCTTTCTTCTGGTGGAGGTAGCTGGAGTGTGAAATGTCATGTAAAGGCCCTCTGGGTGTACGGAAGTCCCTTGGCCCCACGACTCCTCAGCCCTGTCACCCAACCTCCCGGCGCTATGCAGCACCTCATGCAGAAATAGCAAGCGTGACGTTGTTTTGGTGCCAGAAATCTTAGCCTGCTGCCCATGGCGTTAAAAATAAAAAGTGGAGGGGGTGTGTGTGTGTTTGTTCCTTCACTTTACCTCTCTGTTTCTTTTATTTGGCCTATTGCTATTTATGTATCCAAACCAAAATAATATCACATTAAATTAGAATTAGCTTATTGATTTTTTTTT